>NW_027099067.1:0-76755 GCF_037042795.1 Molothrus aeneus | reverse complement strand
GGTGAGGGTGGCCGTTCTTCTAGGAAGCCAGTGGAAAGACTGCTTGTGGTGTCCCAAAACTCAGATTCTATCCAGCTGGGGATGCTTAGCTCCTGCCCCCTGGGCAGAGCATCTTGCAATGGGCTCAAATTGTTCTGAGTCATGCAGTGGTTCCTTGATTACCCTTTAAACAGAAATGGCTCCTGGAGGGAGTCATCTCTGAGTCATGTGGCAAGACATGGATGGCCCCGTTAAGAGATAAGGAGATAAGGAAAAAACGATGCCCCTCCCGGTTTCAGCAGCTCTTGAGGTTGGGAGCAGAATACATTTTTATATTGTAGCCTAGGACAATACAGGATGAATGCTTTTGCATTTGCAGGAGGTTTGTGTGGATTTGAAAAGCATCCTTATAGCAGAGGCACAAAAGTATTCTCATACCCTTTTAAATCATCTTCAAACCAAGCAATTCTCACAAGAAGGTAACGCATGAATGACTTGCAAGTGAGTTGAAGAAACACGGCAAAGATAAGTAGTGTTCAACTGCAGAGAATCGTTTAGGGACACCATACCTTTATATACCTTTATATTTTAAATCAGGAAGCATGGATGGACCGTTTTTTTCCCCTTAGTTGACTACAGAACCAGCGGTCCCTTGCGGGAGGGTGTTTGGATTCAAGATGACACTGGCAGCTAAGAGCATGGCTACATAGAAGGTGCTACTTTTAGACCAGAACATTCAACTACTTAAAGGCAGATAGGAGAATAGCTGACTAGTGACAGCTCTGAGCAGAAGAGCCTGTGGCTTATCCTGTGGGAACAATAGTAAGACATTTCAATTGAAAAACCCCATTCATTTCCAAGGACCAAACATCAGTAAAAATAAAAGGTCAAGTAAAGACACCCTAGTGCTCTTCTTATCAGAAGCATGTTCCTCCATATGAGAGCATTTAGGAAAGGACAGTCCATTCATAAAGAAAGGTGTGCCAGTTAGAAAACCTGTAGAACAATACAAGACAAACTCACACAATATACATCCTCAAATGCAAAATGAAGAAATAATCATTTCAAGCTTCCGTGGAATTAATTGCATTTTATTTGTTCTTTTCATTTCAGCTGCTATCAAGTTATTTTTTAAGACTGAATTTTATGAATTCAGCAAAGCTCTCTTTTTGAATGTCTGCATACCCCTATAAAACACTGAGGTGACAAAGAGAACGGCAGTGGAAGGAAACCTGGTCCACCTCCCCCTCCTTGAAGCTTTAGGCCAGCGAGTGATTAGAATTTAGTCACTTCATTTGCTTTACCAAGAGAGAATGTTTTCTAGCCTTTATCTTTCCTTTTGGAGCTGATTCACTTTGTAGTCATAAATTCTTGACTCAGTTGGTGAGAAACAATGGCATTACAGCCGTGGATGTTAAAGTGCACTGATGGGAAATGAAGTTTTCATCTTCAGGTCCTTGCTTCAGTAAATCTTCCAAATTCATCAGAAAGAAAGTTCCCAGACCAGTAATCCCCACTCAGATGACCTAATTCAAATAGTCTGTAGGCATAAGAGGCATCAAGCAGGTGCTGTCATCTGTTAGGGGAATACCCAGCCAGTACATGATTGTCTAGTTAGGCGGCAACAATTTTGGAAATAATTTAGTTTTTTTGTATTGCAAGTGAATGGTCAATACATTTTATTAGTGGATACGGGTAAAAGAATGTCTTCTGCATCCTTTCAGAGGGGAAGCTTCCCTAGATCTAAAGCTGCTCAGCTCCACGATAGGATGCTTTGTCTGAAAAGGGAACTCAAGTCTTTGTCCTTTTGGATTGCTTCCATAGTTTTTCACTCACTCTTCAGGTACCTGTTAATACGTTCTCTTATCCCTTGCAAACTTTTATGGGCATAGTCACTGAATTGGTACGTATTCCATGAAGTCCACAGGCCCTGTTGAGATGCAGCCACAGGTCTCAAGGGTGTTAGCAGATGTTATTCTGAGGCCACTCCTAATGATGTTTGATGGATCATAGTGACTGAGGAAAGTGCCCAAAGACTGGATGAAAGCAAATGTCACCCATCTTGGAAAAAGGCAACTAGGAGGACTTGGAAAAGTACAAGCCAGCCAGCCAGCGTCATTTTTATCCCCAGGAAGTTGATGGAGCAGCTATTGCTGGAAAGCATTGCCAGGCACATGAAGGAGGACAAAATAACATAGTCAGCATGGATTTACCAGGGGAACTTCATGCTGAACAACTTTTTAAACTCCTCTGATGAATCAACTTGCCCGGTAGATGAAGGGAATATTGTCTGCCTGGGCTTCAGGAAGGTTTTTGACATTTCTCTAGGTGGCAGCACACATACATCCCAGAAGGAATAGTGCAAAGAGGAGGGAACCAGTGTCTTTTCAAGGATGCTCAGTGAAAAGACAAGAGGCAGTAGGCACACACTGAAATACAGGAGATTGCCTCTGCACATCAGCAAATGATTTTTTACTGTGAGGGCGACTGAACCACGGCACAGACTGCCCAGAAAGATTGTGGAGCCTGGATCTTTGAAGACATGAAAAGTACACCCAGATATAATCCTGGGCAAGAGGCTCTAGGTAGCCTGGTTTAAGCAGGGGGGTTGGACCTGGTGAGCCCCACTGACGCCTTCCACTCTCGTTCATTCTGTGCTAGTGAATTCTCTTAGAGATGCATTTCAAGCACTGGCATGACAAAGATCTGTGCAGAGAGAGATCCAAATGGACATGGGATCTAAGTTCCTTAAGTAGTGCTCAAGAAGAATGCAAAACTCTGGGATAAGTGTCTCTTCCATAACTGAATCCCTTTCATGGGAAAATTCCCCAGCTATAGAAAGATCTTCTGATAGGCATGCTTAAGACTGACACTGGCTGAGCAAATTTCTCCCTATGTGTGTTTAAGACCAGTTAGGATCTTCACCAATAGTGTTGTCAACATAGTCACAGAATGTATATTGTTAAGAAGGGACAACTTACATCAGAATGGCAAATATTGGTCCACAAAATGTATTAATGTATGGGAACTATCTACTTGGGTTGAAAATAAAAAGAAAGAGTTAGTCTTTATTTATCAATTTCATCCCAATATTGATAAGGTAAGAAAAAGACCTTAGTCCTTAACCTTCTTAACTCAAACAAAGATTTTTAAAAATTCCTTGTAAAAAATGTATCCTAATTATCAGACTATGAAACAATTTTAGTTGGGAAAAAAGTTCCAAAATTGTGTAGATAGTGGTAAAGAAGCCAAGAAAATAGGTAAGAAACAAAAAGAGAGCAAAAGAGTCAGCTTCAGTCTGCAAGCTCGTTCTAGAAGTAATCTGCTAGAAAAAGGAACCCCCAGTTGAATTTCCAATGTATTCATGCACTTGATTCAGTAACTAGTCAATGTAAAAACCAATCCTTTTGTACGACTTCTCCCAGCAACAAAAACTCCAGCAGCTTGACACCACCATCATGCCTGTCCCAGATGTACTTTAAAAGAAATGATCCTTTCTTGAAACTCTGTTTGCATAAAAGTTGCAAGACATTGGAGGGATTCTCCACATTCTCATTTCTCCGTGTGGCTTGAAAGTATATTTGATAAAATATGCAACAAAGCATATGATTTATAAGGTAGGGTAAAATGGATGATTTGGGAATTGATCTCTTGTTGATATTAAACTTCATATCCACTCTCTGTGAAGTTTCTAAAACAAATGATGGAGCTGAGGCATGAATCTGCCACAACAAGTGTTAAGCAAACATACACACTCCCCTTCACATGCCCCCCTTCCACACACACCTAGGCCCACGCAGAGGTCAGCATAGCAGATGATGAACACCTTGGAAAAGACCGAAATGCTAAATACCTCTCTTTGTGGGCAAAATAGCTGGTGCAACAATTCAAATATCTGGTGTAAAAATTCTGTTTAATATCTACTTCCTATTTAAAACACAGCTTTTCATTTAATTATATGTAGGGAATATTTTCATATTATTTGTTTCTTTACAATTACTTCATTCTCATGTGTTGTATGTCTAGGAATATTTTCTTCTAAAGATAGAAAAAAATAGATAATATCTTTTCAGAAGAAAACATTGGTTTATACAATTTTAAACCATCATGATATGGAAGAATTCTTTTGTCCCTCACTAAGGTGGAAGAACTATTTGGATCACAGATCATTTACAATGAAATACTTTACCTTTTTAAGATGCTTTCAGTCAATTTTATATCCTCATTGCTTATTCATTGTAAACAGTAATTTTTCAGTGAAGGGAAAGTGTGTGGTATATCTGCATTATGTTCAAACCCAATTCCTACTAAAGGCCGGGCTGAACCCCAGTAAATAATGTCCTGAATGATATTTTGCCGCCTTCTTTGGCACTTCATGAAATCCTAACATGAGGAAGTGTGGAAATACAGAGATTTTGTCCCATGTAGAAACCCATCCCATGTATTTTATGCTGTAATTCTTCTCTCTTTTAAAATTTGCTATCTTCTGCATAGTTTTCATTAACCTGTTACAGTAGTGAAAATCACAGATCAAGGTAATTTTGTAACACTTTGATTTTACCCCAAGAGCTGAGGGAAAACTTGCTCCTATACTTCAATCTGAGTTTCTTCTAGATTCAAACTTTGTTTCTCTACCATCAAGAGTCTCCTGTGTTGCTGCTCAAAGCCCCATCCAACCTGACCTTGAATACTTTCAGGGATGGGACACCCACTACTTCTCTGGGCAACCTGTTCCAGTGTTCCATCACCCCCACAGTAAAAAATGTCTTCCTTTCATCTAATATGTGTCAGAAGTATTAAATCTAGGCATATAAACTTTGAGGAAAGGTTTGAAATTCTTTTGATTTGAATCACATTTTATATGAATACTGACTTACAGGTGACTAAAATATGTTGATGGGCATTTGAGCTGACACTTTTTGAAAAGGTGCATGGAATTTAAAATTAAAACCAGCACCATTAAAAGCTTTGTGCCGTTTTCTTTTTCCTCTGGTATTCAAAATTGCATATATCAAATATCTGTGCTTCATACAAAGCTCTTAGACACTCTCAGAAAAAAGCTTTTCTTTCAGACTAAGTTGCAGTTTACGTAGAACACTAGTACTACTGAAGGTTTTTCTGGGCATAGGGGGAACACCTTCTCATTGGATTTGTGTGCAGAATGCATTTTATCCAAACTGGAAAATTGATCCCAGCTGTGTTCTAGTCATCATTCTTACTGCATCAGGCCTGAAGATTCTGTGAAAAGTAGCCTGTGGTCCTTGAACATAGCTCATGTGAAACAGATGAGAGGCGATGGAGAAGTTGAGGGAGAGAATAAAGAGCATATGGCCCAGTACAGACTAACAATTGTTTGGCACCCTTTAAAGGCTGTGTTTGACAAGCAGGGCTGAAGCAGGTCTGCAAAATATCCGGGAGATCAAAATCCATTGAAGCAAATTGCCCTGGCCAGTCACCTTGCTGCCGATAATTCCCTCTCCATACCAGCTGATCAGGCCTAACAATGCTGCTGCAGAAGTATTGTGAAAAAGGTAGGCATATTTTCACAGATGCAGGGGAAAATCCCCTTGGATGATGGTTCCAAGGGATTACTTGATGGAGCAAGTTATGTACCCTTATCTACCGTGCAATATCTAAGTTGGTGAGTTCACTATCTGTCAGCATCACTTTAGAAAATAAATGTTTGATGCACAAAAAAATATTTCATATGTCCTGTCTACCTGCTTCATTTCAACCAATGAATAGGCTACGTTCCATCAGCAAAGGGTTTATGATCCTATGTTTCTTTAAACTGTGGTAATTCTTTATTTTTTTCTAAATCAGACACTGTCTATTCATAAGATTCAGATGTCCATGGCAGGAGTGTAATTAAATTCACATGTTAAAAAATAACCTTCTTCTTGTTATCTTTTTATTAAATTACTGACATGTAACATCAGTCTGAGAGCTGAAGAAAACCCCTTCATTTGCTGTTTGCCAAGTATCATCTATGTGATACAAATTCTGCTTGAGAAATCACACCCGTGGATTGCCATGTAGCACTACTAGTAATGCTTTCACAACCTTTTCTTCATCATTAGGTCTTTTGGTGAAGTGAATGATTAGAACATAAGCAAGGGCATTTGTTCAAGATGCTCCAGAAAGAGCTGTGGTCTGTTCTCTTCTTTGCTGCCTATGTTAGCACTGAGCTGCAAAAAATGAAAGATTACTAGGAAAAGTGTTACTTTCAGTCTAAACTTGTAAATGATGTTTGGAATACCCTGTTAAATGACAAGGTGCTCTTTTAAAATATGGCATCTTAAGAGAAAATGTCAGCTTTAAAAAGGTTTTGAGACAGTTGCTTCTGGAAAAAAAAAAAAAACCAACAAAAGAATTGGAGGCATCTAAGGTCTTTAGGCATACTATTTTGAAGATTGATTCAAACCACAGTTTCTTCATATAGGAAGAGCAGAGGACCATAGATGCAACCCATTTGAAAATGGATTTCTATATGTTTCTGGTTGGGATTACCAGACATCATTTCTTGTGAAGTCGAGGGACTGCAGTTAGCACTCCAGTAATTTCCTTCCCTGAAATTCAACTGCATTTGCTCCTTTTTCCAGAGTCCCCATTTATTAGTGAAGGTATGCTCTATCTATGCATTAGAATATTCCATTAGAGTGTGTGACTCATACTTGCTAGTTAAAATTAGCTGGAACGGAATGGATAGTTACAGTTGCTTGTATACAATAGTCTTATTTTGGCAAGTTTTCTTTAGACAATGTTGAAGCAGCACTAGCAAATAGGAAGTACAGCTTGCAGCAGGGAAGGACACTCTTCTGCTTTCTCAAGTTTCCTGTAGTTAAATAGACGCCAAAAGGCTTTTCCTAGTACTACTACTGTCTTGTAGGAATACTTGATCTAATCCTATCTTTGATCAAATTACGAATGGGTTACTTTTCTACAAGGCAGAACATTTTTCTTTTAATAATATGTATTTTGTAAGGTGGAAACATGAACTTGTGCACCAGTCACGTGGAATGTACTCCTTATTAAGTTTCACAACCTTCTTTAGAAAATATTGACTGTGTGTAACTTCAAAAGAAGAATTCTGGGCATCTTCATTCTATTGATGTAATTGTTTTTCTGCCATGCTGGTATTGTTTTCTATCATTTTTACCAACAGAAATATTTTTCCCTGACACCTATGGAAAAGACCTATGTTTACTCAACAGTGCGGCATCAGTACATTGTTTAGAATGATTTCAACATGGTCCCAAACATATCGGACTTCTAGACAGCAGAGGTTAGCAACAGGGAATGGGAATAACTTCTGAACCGTTTCAGTAGATTTCCCAGGAAGGGAAAATTGCTTTCTGCCACTGCAAATTTTCCCAGAGATTTTGTCTGGTTAAGAGTTGCATCAAAAGAGTATTTTTGCACAAACCTTGGGGCAAGCTCTGTCTCCGATTTACTAGTGAATGCAAAGAGGGTGAAAGTGCTGCTTCAAAGCCCTCTGTGTGCTTTCTGTACCAAGAGGGGGGGTGACCCCAGAAATAAGTTTTGATCTCTCTTCAGAACACAAGGCATGTCATCACCTCATTCATCTTCTTCTGGGACTCATAGCATCTTAAGACTAAGAAGCTCTCTTGCTTGCTGAAGTGCGTTCAGCAAAAAAACCTTGTCTCATCAGCAAATTTGAACACAACTACAGTCGAGTCAATTCCAATGCTGGCAGGGCAATACTCTACCCCACTAGTAACACGCCACTATTAGAAGACTGTGTAAAACTATTTTTGTACAAAGTAATCGGAGGGAAAAATAGAATTGGGAAGAACTGCACATTGTTCTGGAAAAAAGTCTCCTGCCTCAGTCTTACAGACATCATTTGCTGGTATCATTTTTAATAGTTGGGGCTTTTTAAATTTTGTAGAAGAAAAAATATTACTGCACCTTTATGTTTCCTTAATAGAAGTACAGCCATTTCTTAATAGATTAGAAGTAAGCCATTTGAATATGTACAAATGGTCTTTTCAAATACATATGCTATAGCACACTGTGAAAGTAATCTAAAGGTTTAAAAAGATTTTGGAAGAAAGTAAGTCTAAGGTGATAGAAGAAGAAGAAGAAGAAAACAGCAGTTTTCTTCTGGTGAAAAAAAAACAAACGGAGGACCTTGTACAGTGGAGATGTATTATTTGACTTCCTGAAAAACTGAGTAGATTTGCTATTGCCAATGGTTTTCATTAGGAAGGAAGAGATTCCTTTGGCAAAAAAACCCCTTCAAATTGACTTGACAAAAATGTTATGACACTTAACTTCACCAATCCTGAAGAAAAATTCTCATCACTTGATCTGGAAATCATGATGGTAATGGAGACAAGGATGTCTAAGCCATGCCATCAGGAACATAAAAAAGCATTAGAATGCAGGTAAGACTGAGCTCCTGAACTAGTGTGAAGAGAATGCAACAAAGACATTTTCCTTTAAGAGTCTTCAGGATGGAAGGCAGAGCAAATTTTTTCACGGGAAGTATTTCTGAATAGAATGAATCTTCAAAATAACATTGTTTTCCAAAACCTGTTTACAGTATCTCTTACCATGATACACAGTTCCTATGAATAGAAAAAGCAAAGCACTTTTTTCCAAACTGTTGTGCACTCTTAAGCAATCTACAATAAAAATAGTATTTTTTCATGCTGGGAATGATGTTAATTACAAAAAAAGCCTTGTAGCACACTTGGCACTGTAGTCTCTTGATTAGCATAGCTTTTTATTCATCAAACACGTTTCACATTGACTATTTTTCTCTTTTAAATAACGGCGTCTTTGTACTTATGCAGCATCCATGAAGAATTTCTTGGGTGTTATTTTGTACCTGATCCTAAATGGCAGGTTCTGCATTCTGCCATCTGTCTAGCTTTGCCATTTGATGCAGCTTCTGAGAGGTATTTTCAGAATCGAGGACTACTTGCAAGAATGATGCTAAATCCATGCATTTTACTCCTTGGTTAATGCAAAACTATTTTTCCTTTACAGATCAATGAGAACAGGAAAATAATGATGGTGAGTTCAATCCTTAGAGTAATACAAAGAGGACTATTATCATCATTAGAAACCAAGCAAGGTGTATTTATTGCACATGCAGTATACTCACTAATGCAAATTACCCTGTAAATTCAAAAGGAATCTGTATCATAGGAGTGGATGGAATGTTTCTATTGATATTTTGCTTAAAGCAGAAAATTAATTCTTTTGACAGCCAACTCATGATTGCAAGCTCACTTTCAACTACAGCTTTCAAACAGATGAAACGTGTCTGTTTATAAAACGATACAGTACAGTACACAATAGCAAGTCAGGTCATAGACATTCAAAAGAAAAAAACAGATCAAAGGACACATTCATTCCCATCTACAAGCCCTCAAGAGTGTACAGGTCAAATGTCCCCAGAAAACTAGGCTGGTGGCGCAAATTCTCTATGTTGGCACCAGCAGAAGCAGCTGCTATCTTTATAGGATGCAATCTTGCTTACATCACCCTTCAGAGCAATCTTCTGTACCCCTGCCCAATACACCTTCTGCTCTATTCCTTGGACTTCACATTTGCATTTCTACAGAGTCCTGTCCTGCAAACTGACTCAAAGTTCAGGTAATAGATTTCCAAGATTTAGAAATGTTGTGTGAGGTTTATTTATTTCATATTTCCTTCCATCTAAGCAAACTGTAACTTTCGGAAGTGAAATATTTCAAGTATGTCACGTGTATTTTAATGTTAGCTCTGCTTCACATTCAAACTTCTCACAGACCCCTGTGATGCCTTGCTGCAAAAATATATAGCTGCCAAGAGTGGTTGTGGGAAGTTAGAATTGCCAGAAAACCATACAAACAATCTAACAATAGAGCCTTGGATTTCTGAATATAATTGCACCATGTAAAGTCAAAATATAATATTTAAATGATTTTATATAATGATGAGTGTGGGCTAGAGAGAATCCAGATAGAATTTTATTTTTTTAAACAGTTCCGGGAAAAACATGGCCTTGACTTGGAAGTATAGCACGAAATATTTTTATACAGCATGAGTTCTCATTACCTAATCATATGATTTGTAGACCTGAATTGGAAACCAGGAAATAAACAAAGAAAAATATTCAAGCTATAAAAGATGGGAGTTTAAAATTTTCTTTGTATTTCTGATTAAAGCTATTAGGTAGCTAAATGGTCACCCATGATTTTAAAAAGCATCTGGACATTAAAAATAGGTAAATTTCTGCGGGACTTGGATGTCAGCTATTCCTGAAAAGCTTTATTTCACCGCTTTCCAACCCTGAATCAATCCACTTAAACGCAGCTGTATTTCAGATGCTCAGTGGAACTGTCCATGTAATGCATATAGTTGACAAATAGTCTGCAGAAAAAGCTAGATCCATTTGAAGATCTTTTTCTGTAAATGGTATTCACGTTATTTGTACAAACACACAGATGGGATTTCTGCTGTCTTCTTCAGGCTACTTCCTCCAGAGAGCTCTCCATCAAATCTCTCTAGTTCTACTCTTCTGGTGATCCAAAGTCAGCACTGGGATGGTCCAAGTGCATGAATTACTGTCTGCTAGAGGTGCACCCCGAGGGCTTCTGTGTGCAGCATCACGTGAGCCCTACTAATGTCACCCTGTTGGTATAAACTGAGCTAGCTGGACCTTAAGGGACAAGATTGTGCACTGATATTGTAATAGAAATTAGGTACTAAGAAGGAGGCTGGAAGATTTAAATATTTCTGCCTCCAGCTTAAGCAACACTAAATCTTGGTCTTTATCTGAAAAACTAGGTGAATTAGCCTATTTGGCATTCCTATGCCAAAAATGTCAGTAATACAACAAGAACCGTCAAAAGAGTAACAATTCCAATCATTACTTTGTAAAAATAATTCATTGGAAGAAGTCGGGAAGAAGGATGAAACATGCCAATATCCTACCCTGAGAATCATTCTGTTGATTTGCACAGGTTTCTTATTATATACCCATCTAATGCATTGGACATGCATGCTTGTGATGACACAAATACTTGCAAAGCTTACCAGATAAACCATGTTCTCTTCAGACAGCAAAACATTGCTTGATGGTTGTGTTTGCTAATTACATTTAGACTCAATGTTCTTAAAGGTCTTTTCCAACCAAAGTGATTCCATCATTCTCTAAATCGCAGATCCTGCTTGTCTTGGTTTAGGGCAAATTTGGCAGCAATCCTCAAGAAGGGGTGATTTATTAAAAATATTGATCTAGTACTGATATCCAACTGTGACGGACCAAGGCTCTCTAACAGTTCAAAATTAGAAAGTGTATGTTTATTGCAACGCTGGGCAGCGTGCGGGATAGCTCCCAAATACACACTGTGATTTAGAGGTGATAACAGAGTCTTTTTATCTATACAAGTATTGAATACCCAAAAGACAAATACATATTCATAATTTAGGTACATCCCATCATTCCTCACTTCGTATGGTAATTAGTTCAAAAGCTATTAAGCACACGTAGTTTGTTCCTCAAAATGAATCGGTGGTCCCTTTCATGGGGAGGGGTTCCAAAATGAGGAAATAAATGAAGTCTTCCTGGTTCTGAACTTTCTACATTTTCAATGCAAATATGACAAATGAACCCATTGGTAGAACTCCCATTCCCCATCTTCAATTGGTTTCAGAACAGAGGTGGCCTACAATTGTCTTATGTTCCTAAAAGCTATTTATGAGTTTCTATATTCTTCATGATAAACCCAGCTAAGCAAACATGATGTTGACAAGCAATCAATTATTAGTTAACTACTAACTCTTAACTTCAACAAGGCCTACCTATTTATTTTGATAAACTCTAATAAGGCTTATCTCTAACTAAAACCTCAGCTCCTCTAAAATCCCTAAATTTCTTTAAAGTTTATGTCTCAGGGGGCCCCCCCCAGAAAGCCCACCTACACGGCCCCTCCCCTCAACTGGTCTGGGAAACATTTCCTCTGAGAGAAGTGGAAAAAATCTGTTTATTTACCAGGGAAAGCACCCCCCAGCACAAAAAATGAACAATACCAGATGACAAAACTCAATCGCCGCTCTGAAGAGACAACAAATTCAGAAAGTCTCTCCTGTGGATGCTTGCTCTGTTATCAATCCCTCCGGCACTAGGAAAGGCTGCTGCCCAGAGTAGGCCCCCATAGGCCACAAAGTGCAAGCTCTCAGTGCTCTCCAGGTCCCAGTCTGGAGCAGGTTTGAACAGTTCCAAGAAAAGGGAAAGAAAAAAGACAGTCCAGGGAAAACTCTGCCTCAGCCAGCTAAACCAACTGAAAAGCAAAGAACACTCTGTTCTGCTCCATCAGTGCCCAGACAACACAGTGCAGCACAGAATGTGGAGCAGTGTTGCTTTTAGAAGAGTGAGTGCAGCCTGTGATAACAAACTCCGTACTTCTTCTTCTCCCCACCTTTGCTCTCAGAAGCAGTCTTGAAGGCAGAGAATATAATATCCAGCATTAACAGAACAGATGGCTGGGGATACAACATCATAAAGTCACCCTAAGACACTGCTCTACTGAGATATGTCACCAGACTATGCTAAGACAAAGTTTTGGAACTGCTAATTAAAATTCTACTATCACAGTGAAGCTGAGGAGGAAACACAGCTCACTCCAGTTACCTTGTGGCATGCCAATACTTCCTTTCAATCACAATGGTTTTCGTCTTTAAGTCCGTGACATCACAGGCATAATTCAATATCTTTTGGGCAGGAAGGAAGATATTCTTCTTCTCATTATACTGATGGGTAAGCTGAAATGCAAAGCAGTTAATTCAAAGTGAAACAGCGATAAAGTCAATAGTAAAACTCACCACAGTTTTGTTTACCAACCCAAGTCCTTACGATCCCAAAATACAAGAACAGCTGTAAAAGCCTTGTGGTTTCTTAATTTTTTCCTATACCTACATGGGAGGGTAAGGGATAAATGATCCCAAACAATGGTAATCCACAACAAAGCATTCTTGACATCATATTCAGCTTTTGCATAGCGAGCTCTTCACCTGATCAAGTTATTCCATTGCAATAGTTTGGGGAGTATCTTAGAGGGCTGCCTGTTGTTGGTTTAAACCATCTTGATCATTCAGGAACCCAGTAGCAATGAGAAAGTTCAAAATAAGATAGTGCTACACATTGATTTTCCTATATGACAGACATATTTCTACAAGACAGAAGGCTGACCTAATGCTTCCCTACAATATGGCTGAAGTGGCATCCTGTTCCCCATAGGTTTTTCAGTTTAATTTTAGCAGCTTTCTTACTAGATTAATGAGCTGAACTAACTCAAAAAGGAATCAGATAAGTGCCAGAGCTTTAAAACAAACAACAACAACAACAACAACAAAAAAGATGCAAAATGGTGATTTGTGGGTGCGTTTGAAAACAGAAATTTTTTTGTATTTTTCATAGAGACATGGCATTCTCTAGAATGATATTGCTCCAACGGTTTGAGTTTGGTTTTCTTTTTCCCCCTCAATTGTAAATGTTATGCATTCTTTTTGGCCATTTCAGTAAATAGATTTTCTGATACGTGTGAAAGACAGTCTAAAGTTCCCCTCATTTGCCTCACGACCATTCCCAGGACAGACCCTGGGACCCTAAAGACACCGATGGGAATTCTGGCCTGCCAGTAATGGATGAACACCAAAAATCCTGAGGCCCCTGAGCAGAATTCTGGCCTGCCAAGTGATTGTTCACAGCTGTGTCTTCAGTGACTGCTTCTAGCAGGGCCTGCCAAAGGGCGACCCGGCCTATATGCTTGCACCTGCTTCACGACAATAGACCAGGAATTTTCCCACCTCTTGGCCAGATGAACTTGCTGGGGCAACTTGGTAGCCCCCCCATGGAAAATCCTTCATCTCCACTACCAGCGTGAGGCACCGAGGTTGAAGCCCCCCTACCAAGGACTGAGACTGAGACACCTGTAATTCTGATGCAGGGGTGCTGGCCTGACTGAAGCAGGATGCCTGCTGAGTGTTGCCTACAGATGTGTTCACCGGACCTAGACTGGTTTCCCCCAGAAAGCAGTCCTGAAACAGTGGGTCCCACTCACTGCTGATACTGACTTATCCTGCTGAGAACATGGACTGTCTGTACCCGTCTTCAATATCTTTTTCCCCCTCAGCAATTTCAATAGACTTCTTCTTCTTCTTGATTGTATCTCAGCCATTTCAAGATTCTGTTTCCCCCCTCAGCAATGGACTATAATAGAACCTTGAGTTAACCAGGACTTTGAGATCTTCCCAATGTGACTAGGCAAACTCTATCAGCTGGACTAAGAGGACTTAGTCTCTCCATGTTTGGTAGCTATACTCCTCTCTCTTTCTCCCCCTCTTTTTTATTCTTTTCCTCTCCCTGATTCCTTTCAGGCATTTGCTGTGGTCATTCTATAAAGGTGCATTTGTTTGGATTGATACTGCAATCCCCTTTCCAGGTTGTCTGTTGCACTCCGAGATCAGTTAACCAACCAACCAGTTAACCAACCCCTTGGTATCAGCGGATCGTGACAATACCTTCTTTCAAGCTGACATTGGTTCTAGTCCATATAAGCACACTGGTAGGTAAAAGTAGACTCTAAAAGATAACATTCAAAATGTATTTCCCTTGTCTTCCCATTAAAGCAAGTGAAGAAAGCAGACAGGAGATCTTCAGATAACATGCTATGCAAATTGAAAAGATTCTGTCCTTATTTGAAGCAACTGAGAAACTCACACAATGAAATACAGTTCAGACAGATCGAAGGGTCACAGATGATGTCAAATCTGTACTTTCAATGTTTGAATGAAGCAAGATTTCTTGAAGTACAATCCTATAAAATGAAGGTGAGTTTGCAGAAGCAATTGAACTGGGTCTGTTTTATAAACACAATGTTTTCTAAGTAACTGAGGATTCAGGAAGGCAACCTTGGAATTTAAAGGATTTAGAAAGATACAAATACCAAGACTGGCAGTTCATTAGCTTTAACAGTCTCTTCAAATAAGATCTATTTTTAACTTCTTCTTGTAGTAGGTCTGAAGACATTAGGAATGATGCAATAAAACAAAACAAACAACAAACCAAAACAAAACCAAAACAGCTTTCTCAAAAAGCTTGGAGAAACCAGAGAAATTATGATTTTTAGGGGTTAAGTAGTCCTTTAAAAGTTGTCTCTGGGAAAAGAGATAAAAAACCACTAATTGACTGTGGAGTATATTCCAAACCTGTCCTGAAGCATGTAAGGGACAAGAGCCTGTAATAAAACTACTATGCTGGGTTCATCTGTTAAAAGCATTCCAGAATGGTTGAAATTATCAATCACATAATGTGGGATTAAAAAAAAAAAAAAAAAAAAAGAAAAAAAGAAAAAGAAAAAAGAAGAAAGCATAGAGAAAAAAATATTTTGAACATGTTTTCCCATTCCCAGATGGCATAACAGCTTTATTTCATTTTGTTCCTAAGACTGATTAATAGCTTATGAAGTGTTTTACAATTGAGAGTGAGAGTGTTCACACTAACCATACAATTTGGATGGATCTCTTTTACTTTGCACAGCAGCAGATACGGTTTAGCACTCCACAGTTCAGTCCCCGAAAGTGAATGGGTGTGGCAGATTTAACCTAACTGGCCAGTCCACCAGAATGCTTAATTATCTTGGAAAATGCTTTGCTCTGTCTCATTATCTGGACATGTCTCTCTAGCTCCGCTTTGAGCTCCTTGATCTTTCATCTACAGGATGAGATCCAATTTAGCTTAGCAAGGACATAGCCTTTCAAAACCACATCTTTTATCTTCTGCATTCATACAAGTACATTTCTACTGCAGGGAACCCTGTGGAAGATCCTAGTTGTTTTGTTTCTCAGATAGTTGTTGCATAAAAGAGCTCTTCTTTTAATTTTTTCCCTGCTAAAGTATAGGCTCTGTACTTAACTGATTGTGATGCTAACTCATTATCATCTATTCTTCAGTCGTACAGAGTAGGCAGCAAAGTTTTCTTCTGAAGACATTCATTTAATGAGAAATGCTGAAGGTCTGACTTTAGTTGCAAAGGTCACCGATTGACCGGTTGCAAAATTGTTAAGTCTAGTAAGAGCAGGAAAAGTGTGCTGTTGCTGTGCCTGTAAATGTCGTGTCAGCTGCTGTTGGGATAAAAAGCATGAGCATAAGAAAAGATATCTGCATGGATAGAAAAGAAATTTGTTGTGATTTCTGCACAAGAGGAAGTATGAAGCACTTATTTCAGTGGCTAAGACAGTATCATCATTGGGCCAGTTCTCTTCAACATCTTTTGAACAACCTGGACACAGCACTTGAAGGAATATTAAGACAGTTTGCCAAAGACACTAAATTGGGAGGAGCTGTGAACTAACTCCCTTGAGGGCACAGAGACCTTGCAGAGAGATCTTGCCAAATAGGAGAGATGGGCAATTCTTGCTGGCCGGGAGTCTATGCACAAATCACAAAAGGGGCGGGACTGCTGGGGACGGCGTCTCAAGCTGGTTTTTTTCCAGCATCAGTCTCATGACATGGTGATGACAATGGGAAGCTGCCAGCAGCTCACGTCCCCAGCAGCAGACAAAGAACTTAATGTTACAACTTACTTGAAAAGTTTTTTGACCAATCACACAAAGCAAAAGCATATTGACAGTACTTCTGTCCAATCACTATAAAGACATGTACCTGGGCTTAGAACGATGCTCGCTTCTTTCGAATAAAAGACCTGCTTGTAAGCCTTAAGATACAACGCACAGAGCTCCATTATTAAGCTTAGAACTACCTAACATCGCACTAGATATACTTTGCTGTAGCTTAGGGAGTTATTCTAGACAAGCATTAATACACAGACCATTGTTCCATTTGTCCTTACTTTTCTACTTCTCATCTAATTTTTCTGCTGACAAACCTTATGACTACTGCTTAGCTCCAATGACAGTTCTGCTGTCTCTGAGGCCTTCCTTTTGCAGCTTTCCCAAACCCCTCTGTTTTTGAGGATTCCCACAGGCAATCACCAACCAGATGGAGTGGAACAAGGGCAAGTGCTGGATTCAGCACCTGCAACAGGGCAATCCTGGTGGGTGTATAGACTGGGGAGGGAGCAAGAGGCTGGGAGAAGCACTGCAGAAAGGGACCCAGGCTCCTGGCCAATGGCAAGCTGAATGTGCATCAGCAGTGCCCTGGCAGCCAGGAGGGCCAAGCCTGTCCTGGGGTGCATCAGGCACAGTATCACCAGCTGGGCAAGGAAGGGGATTGTCTTGCTCTGCTCTGCTCTGCTCTGCTCTTCTCTGCTCTGCTCTGCTCTGCTCTGCTCTGGGGTGGAATCACCTTGGTATTAGAAAGTCCTCAAATGAGGTCTACAAAGACAGGACTCAAAGAAATGGCATGCAGCTGAGTCAGGGGAGGTTTAGGTTGGGTATCCGGAAAAAGTTTTTAACCAGAGAATGGCTGGGCACTGGAAGAGTCTTTCCAGGGAGTGGTCACACCATCACACCTGTCTGAGTTTGGGACATTGCTCTCAGGCATATGGTGTGATTCTCAAGGATGGCCCCAAGCAGGGCCAGGAGTTGGACTGATGATGATCCTGATGGGGTCCTTCCAATTCAACAGATTCAATGACTCAATGGTTCTGTCCTGGCCACTCAAGGTATATTGCTTGGTCTCATCAGATTTTGATCTGCTCTTGTTGGTCAGACTTTGTCCCTACTGGCTAATGATATTTATCACAAAAGACAAAGTGCCTTTTCTCAATTTTCTCAAGCAATTGGAACATGCGCCTTAGAATCCTAAAAAAGTCTTTTCTTTGAAACAACACTGTAGTGTTTTTCAGTGCCCAGTAGTCTTTCCAGATCTTAAGGAGAAAGAAGGCAAAATGAGGGGACGTATTACAATGAATGATTGTCAATTTTCCGGTTCTTTAGCAGTATATTTGTACTTCCACTATTCTTTGCTGTAAAATCATGGTTTTCTATAGTATCCAATTTTCTAGCAAGACACATTTCTGCAACTGAGCCCATCAGTCATTGTGAAAATATATTGTCAAAAGTACAAAACATATGAATAGGCAGTGACAAGTGAGGGAAAAAAGAAGTATGAGAAGCAGCTGCATGATACTAAAGTGAGACAAGAAGGAGGAGAAGGTGCTCCAGTTGACACAGCAAAGAATCCCCCACAGTCCCTGGAGGACATCATCATCAAGCAGGTTGTCTCCCAGCAGTCCCTGGAGAACCGTGGAGGAACACAATGGAGCTCGTGGGGTGCTCCATTGCACAGCAGGTGAATGTGCTTTGAAGGAAGCTGCAGCTTGTGGAGGGAGGGAGGGCCAGAAAAGCATCCTTGACCTCTTGGAAGAGTGGAAGAGTACGTGCAAATCTTAAACAGCTGCTAACTCTAATCTATTCTCTTTCCACTTCTTGTCTTAGGTAAGTAAGAAGACAACCCAAGAATTAGAAGCCTAAATTCTTTTGCTTGAGGCTCCCATTCTTTCTGCCATTCTCTTAAAATTTAGTTTGAAGTAAAACTCATGATAAAGTTCTTAAGGCTTGATGTTCAGGCTTGTTTCAGAAAATAGGGAGTGCAAATAACTCTTGTCACTGTCATTTTTTTCATAGAAGGAAAAAAGGGAAATTACTGGTTTTCAAGGACTTACAGAAATCCATTGGTAACGGTGGTGAGACTGAAGAGTTTAATTAATCTGAAAAGAGAATGTCGTGGAGCTACCTCAGCGCTGTACAAGTTTTTTTACCAGGAAGTCTAGACTTTTAAACAGACTAAGGACACAATAGTTATCTCTGGGAATATTTTAGTATGTATAGTACATTCATCTTTAAGTAGTTCTATCTGTTTGACAGTTATGACTTAGGCTTTAAATTTGATGTGAAAAGAAATATTTGTGATTCAGATCATTTCCATTTCTGAAGCATTTCAGTTGTTGACTGTTTTTGCTGTCTCCTGAGGGCGGGAAAATAGTCTTTGTACCAATACTGAAACAAACTAGATGGAAAAATTTGTTTTCCTCATTCTTTTCTGTCTATTTGAACAGGCACAGCAGCAAGACCACTGCTATGCGTCTGAGTGGCCCTTCCACTCCTGGAGGACAAACTTGTAGTGGCTAGTATGTTATTTGCACACATTTCTGATGCCGGCTGTTAACTGTTGTGCAGAAAGATCTGTCAACCTTTTTCACAGGAGGACACTTCTGAATTGCTTCACTTGTCTCTGAAGCAGAGAACTAAGCTGGCACTCCATTTCTGAGATCTTGCTGCGTTAGCCCCCAAACCCATTTCTTTCAAATGCCTTTTACTTTCAACCAAAGCACTTCATTACTTCATGATGTAATCTCTTGTTCTTAATGTTCGGGGGATTGTTTTAGACTGATAAGACCATATTGCAGTAAGCAGGTAGAACATCTATCTTAAGCAGTATCCATCACTTGGCTTTGGTTCATGTATCATAACATCTGCAAGGAATGTCATTTACAATCAATGGATGGGCTGGGGTAACGGGCCACAGGTTTAGGAATCGGGCCACAGGTTTAGGAATCTTTCTCCAATTAATTTTGCGTTAAAATTTAGCTCTTATCATTTCAATTGTGTCTTTATTAAAACAATCATCTATTTATTACCTGTACCACAATGAACTGTGTACCTGTACCACAGTCAACAGGGGTTGAGCATCCTACAACAATTCCAAGAAGAAGAATGGTCTGAGCCCCCAGTGCAGCACATGAAGTCTGTCATCAAGTCAGAGTCCCGCAGGCGTTTTCTCAGCCTGGAGAAGAGCAGACTCTGGGCAAATTGTTAGAGCAGCTCTCCAGCAGCTGAAGACAGCCTACCAGAAGGAGGCAAGTGAGCTACACAAGGGCACGGAGCAATAGGAAAAGTGTGGATGGCTTTAAAACCTGAAGAGTATAGGTTTCCTTTGGCTATTGGGAAGAAATTCCTTGCCAAGATGGTTGGGAGACACTAGAACATGTTGTGGGTGACCAATTCCTGGAAGTGATCAAGGCCAGCTTGAATGGGTCTTTGAGCTTAAGGCGGTCTAGTGGAAGGTGTCCCTGACAATGACATGGTGGGGAGGAGGTAGGTGAATTTAAGGTCCCTTCCAAAGCCAACCATTCCATTATTCTATGGTAATCATTCTGTACAGTAGCAGTAAGAAGTTGAAGCTAGAAATAACATATTCATGCTGAGAAACTGCTATCCAATGAGTTGAACTGTTTGGGTCACACATTTATGTGCCATTTAGCAATACTATATCTAATATCTAGTCCTCGCTCTTTATCATACACGCAAGTATTTTATCATCTTTAACGTTTCTGACATTTGGGAATTTTCTTCCCTTCTCTTTCTTTCTTTCTTTCTTTCTTTCTTTCTTTCTTTCTTTCTTTCTTTCTTTCTTTCTTTCTTTCTTTCTTTCTTTCTTTCTTTCTTTCTTTCTTTCTTTCTTTCTTTCTTTCTTTCTTTCTTTCTTTCTTTCTTTCTTTCTTTCTTTCTTTCTTTCTTTCTTTCTTTCTTTCTTTCTTTCTTTCTTTCTTTCTTTCTTTCTTTCTTTCTTTCTTTCTTTCTTTCTTTCTTTCTTTCTTTCTTTCTTTCTTTCTTTCTTTCTTTCCCCCTTTCCCCCTTTCCCCCTTTCCCCCTTTCCCCCTTTCCCCCTTTCCCCCTTTTCCTCTTTCCCTTGTTCCTTCTTTTTCCCTTCCTTTTCTTTCTTTTTCTTTCTTTCTTTCTTTCTTTTTCTTTCTCTCTTTCCTTCTTTCTTTTCTTTCCTTCCCCCACTTCCTTCCTTCACTGCCTTCCTTCCACTATGTCCTTCTTTCTGCCACATCCTTCTGCCACTTCCTTCCCTCCCTCCCTCCACTTTGATGTTAATTTGCAAACTGTCCAGTAGTTACAGGAAATTACTCTTCTTAAATATCATTTTGAAGCTTAGAAATGAATAACAAAATTGTGTCAAACCATGGCATTTAAAAGCCACCTGAAAGTGAGAACTAGCTATTGAAAAGACAAAAATACAAAAATGAAATGATGGAGTGGATGGTTTTAAGGGATATTCTTTGTATTGCTTTGCTACAAATGAGGATCTCAATTTTTACACCTTCTAAAAACACATCTTGAAACTTACTACTTTCCGTGACAAAAATATTTCCAAAACAAGGAAATTGATTTATGCAGATGGAAATATCATCTCCCAAATAGTCATCATCAAGTCCAAAAGATTACCCTGCTTTTACGTAGTAAGCTTTATGGAGATTTCTATTCTCACACAAACCAAGAAGAATCTTTCAAATGACTAGAAAATCTTTAAAAGCAAAATAACCTTGAAGAAAAAAGATCCAAAAAAGAGCCGGGAATTAGATACGTCCACACTTGTTACATGTTGGTTACTAATATTGGCTCTAGTTTGTTGGCGAGTACACTTCCCATTCACGCACGCACGCACCCCTCTTCCTCCTGCACACAGATGTGTGATATTGGGTCTCAAAGAATGGACTATTTTCTCTTAGATAGGTTTTGGTTCTCAAAGTCAAAGCGTAGTCTTCCTGGCTCTATTACCAGGATTTTGTTCCGGGAAGGGAATGTGCTTGTGCCTCTTAGAAATGGGGAGGAGGGGACAGAAAGCAAAGCCATTTGAAGACAACCTGCAGCATAACTAAGAAAGTGGGGTGCTTCTTGACTGCACAACAAAAGAAAGATCGGGAGTAAAATGGAGGAAAACTTGAGGTGCTGATAGAGTTTCTCCTTGTGACAGCTTTCAAACGGACAGAAAACAGCACTTCCTCATTCTCCTGCCTTTTCAATTCACATTAACATTGGAAGAAAAGGGGTTTTGGACAACTTTCTTTTGCTTCTTGCCTAACACTCTGCTGACATTCCGTGCAACTTCCAGAAAAAGATCCGGGATGCTTTTTGTACTGGGAGAGTTTCTCCTTGCGAGACCTAGTAGAAAAGCTTTTTGCTAAGATGTAGGCGACAAGAGACGCAGATTCAGAGATACGGAGCTCTCCGAAGGTAAGGACCGCTCCCGGGCGTCTTTCCGCAGAAGCCGTGCTCCGGAGCGCAGCGCGACCGGCACAATGCTCTGTGTGCAAAGAAGCGGCTTCTTCGCCTCCGGGAGACGGAGACCGCGGCCGCGTCTTTAAAAGTGAAGAAAAAAGTCGCACAACATGGGGATTGTGTGTGCAGCTCTCAAACCTAAAGAAAACAGTACCTTACCACTCTCCGGCCTTTTCCATTCACATTACCATTCCAAAAGAAGGAGTTTTGGACAACTTTCTTTTGCTTCTTGCTAAACACTCTGCAGACCTACGTGCAACTTCTAGAACAAGAGCGGAGATGCTTTCCATACTGGCACAGTTGGTCCTTGCAAGACATAGTAAAAAAGCTTTTTGCTAAGTTTTATGTGACCAGAGAGGCAGAAGGCAGAGTAAAGAGCTCTCCGAAACTAAGCCCCCTGCCAGGGCGTCTTTCGTCAGAAGCCGCTCTCCGGAGATCACCGCCACCGGCACAATGCTCTGTGCGCGAAGAAGCCGCTTCTTCGCCTCCGGGAGATGGAGAGAACGGCCGCTTCCCAAAGGCGAAGATGCAAGCCGCAGCACACAGATATAGCGTGTGCAGCTTTGAAATTGATAGAAACGAGTATATTAGCATTCTCCTGCCGTTTCATTCACGTTATATTCGAATAAAAGGAGTTATGGGACACTATCTTTTTCATCTTCTTAAACACTCTGCAGTCCTCTGTGCAACTTTTAGAAGAAGATCGGGGATGTTTTCTTTCCTGGCAGAGTTTCTCTTTGCAAGATATGGTGGAAAAGCTTTTTGCTGTGTGTTGAGCGGCAAGACACGCAGAAGACGCAGATACGCAGCTCTCCGAAGCTAAGTGCCGGTCCACGGCTTCTTTCGGCAGAAGCCGCTCTTAGGTGCTCACCGCGACCGGCCCAATGCTCTGTGTGCAAAGAAGCCGCTTCTTCGCCTGCGGGAGAATCGGCGAGCGGCAGCTTCCCAAAGGCGAAGATGCAAGCCGCACCATGCAGGCACAGTGTGGGCTGCATTCAGACTTAGAGAAAACAGTACTTTACCACTCTCCTGCCTTTTCCATGGTTATTCTATTGGAAAAGAACGAGTTTTGGACAACTACCTTTCATTCTTGCCAAACTCTTTGCAGACCTCCGTGCAAGCTTTAGAACAAGATTTTGGATGTTTTCTTTCCTGGCAGAGTTTCTCTTTGCAAGATATGCTGGAAAAGCTTTTTGCTGAGTGTAGAGCGGCAAGACACGCAGAAGACGCAGATACGCAGCTCTCCGAAGCTAAGTGCCGGTCCCGGGCTTCTTTCGGCACAAACTGCTCTCAGGAGCTCCCTGCGCTCGCCACAATGCTCTGTGTGCGAAGAAGCCGCTTCTTCGCCTCCGGGAGAATCGGCGAGCGGCAGCTTCCCAAAGGCGAAGATACAAGCTGCACCACACAGGCACAGTGTGGGCAGCCTTCAGACTTAGAGAAAACAGTACTTTACCACTCTCCTGCCTTTTCCATTGTTATTATATTGGAAAAGAACGAGTTTTGGACAACTACCTTTCATTCTTGCCAAACTCTTTGCAGACCTCCGTGCAAGCTTTAGAACAAGATTTTGGATGTTTTCTTTCCTGGCAGAGTTTCTCTTTGCAAGATATGCTGGAAAAGCTTTTTGCTGAGTGTAGAGCGGCAAGACACGCAGAAGACGCAGATAGGCAGCTCTCCGAAGCTAAGTGCCGGTCCCGGGCTTCTTTCGGCACAAACCGCTCTCAGGAGCTCCCTGCGCTCGCCACAATGCTCTGTGTGCGAAGAAGCCGCTTCTTCGCCTCCGGGAGAATCGGCGAGCGGCAGCTTCCCAAAGGCGAAGATGCAAGCTGCAGCACGCAGGCACAGTGTGGGCAGCCTTCAGACTTAGAGAAAACAGTACTTTACCACTCTCCTGCCTTTTCCATGGTTATTCTATTGGAAAAGAACGAGTTTTGGACAACTACCTTTCATTCTTGCCAAACTCTTTGCAGACCCCCGTGCAAGCTTTAGAACAAGATTTTGGATGTTTTCTTTCCTGACAGAGTTTCTCCTTGCAAGATATGGTGGAAAAGCTTTTTGCTGAGAGTAGAGCGGCAAGACACGCAGAAGACGCAGATACGCAGCTCTCCGAAGCTAAGTGCCGGTCCCGGGCTTCTTTCGGCACAAACCGCTCTCAGGAGCTCCCTGCGCTCGCCACAATGCTCTGTGTGCGAAGAAGCCGCTTCTTCGCCTCCGGGAGAATCGGCGAGCGGCAGCTTCCCAAAGGCGAAGATGCAAGCTGCAGCACACAGGCACAGTGTGGGCAGCCTTCAGACTTAGAGAAAACAGTACTTTACCACTCTCCTGCCTTTTCCATGGTTATTCTATTGGAAAAGAACGAGTTTTGGACAACTACCTTTCATTCTTGCCAAACGCTTTGCAGACCCCCGTGCAAGCTTTAGAACAAGATTTTGGATGTTTTCTTTCCTGGCAGAGTTTCTCCTTGCAAGATATGGTGGAAAAGCTTTTTGCTGAGTGTAGAGCGGCAAGACACGCAGAAGACGCAGATACGCAGCTCTCCGAAGCTAAGTGCCGGTCCCGGGCTTCTTTCGGCACAAACCGCTCTCAGGAGCTCCCTGCGCTTGCCACAATGCTCTGTGTGCGAAGAAGCCGCTTCTTCGCCTCCGGGAGAATCGGCGAGCGGCAGCTTCCCAAAGGCGAAGATGCAAGCTGCAGCACACAGGCACAGTGTGGGCAGCATTCAGACTTAGAGAAAACAGTACTTTACCACTCTCCTGCCTTTTCCATGGTTATTCTATTGGAAAAGAACGAGTTTTGGACAACTACCTTTCATTCTTGCCAAACGCTTTGCAGACCCCCGTGCAAGCTTTAGAACAAGATTTTGGATGTTTTCTTTCCTGGCAGAGTTTCTCCTTGCAAGATATGGTGGGAAAGCTTTTTGCTGAGTGTAGAGCGGCAAGACACGCAGAAGACGCAGATACGCAGCTCTCCGAAGCTAAGTGCCGGTCCCGGGCTTCTTTCGGCACAAACCGCTCTCAGGAGCTCCCTGCGCTCGCCACAATGCTCTGTGTGCGAAGAAGCCGCTTCTTCGCCTCCGGGAGAATCGGCGAGCGGCAGCTTCCCAAAGGCGAAGATGCAAGCTGCAGCACACAGGCACAGTGTGGGCAGCATTCAGACTTAGAGAAAACAGAACTTTACCACTCTCCTGCCTTTTCCATGGTTATTCTATTGGAAAAGAACAAGTTTTGGACAACTACCTTTCATTCTTGCCAAACTCTTTGCAGACCCCCGTGCAAGCTTTAGAAGAAGATTTTGGATGTTTTCTTTCCTGGCAGAGTTTCTCCTTGCAAGATATGGTGGAAAAGCTTTTTGCTGAGTGTAGAGCGGCAAGACACGCAGAAGACGCAGATACGCAGCTCTCCGAAGCTAAGTGCCGGTCCCGGGCTTCTTTCGGCACAAACCGCTCTCAGGAGCTCCCTGCGCTCGCCACAATGCTCTGTGTGCGAAGAAGCCGCTTCTTCGCCTCCGGGAGAATCGGCGAGCGGCAGCTTCCCAAAGGCGAAGATGCAAGCTGCAGCACACAGGCACAGTGTGGGCAGCATTCAGACTTAGAGAAAACAGAACTTTACCACTCTCCTGCCTTTTCCATGGTTATTCTATTGGAAAAGAACGAGTTTTGGACAACTACCTTTCATTCTTGCCAAACTCTTTGCAGACCTCCGTGCAAGCTTTAGAACAAGATTTTGGATGTTTTCTTTCCTGGCAGAGTTTCTCTTTGCAAGATATGCTGGAAAAGCTTTTTGCTGAGTGTAGAGCGGCAAGACACGCAGAAGACGCAGATACGCAGCTCTCCGAAGCTAAGTGCCGGTCCCGGGCTTCTTTCGGCACAAACTGCTCTCAGGAGCTCCCTGCGCTCGCCACAATGCTCAGTGTGCGAAGAAGCCGCTTCTTCGCCTCCGGGAGAATCGGCGAGCGGCAGCTTCCCAAAGGCGAAGATACAAGCTGCACCACACAGGCACAGTGTGGGCAGCCTTCAGACTTAGAGAAAACAGTACTTTACCACTCTCCTGCCTTTTCCATTGTTATTATATTGGAAAAGAACGAGTTTTGGACAACTACCTTTCATTCTTGCCAAACTCTTTGCAGACCTCCGTGCAAGCTTTAGAACAAGATTTTGGATGTTTTCTTTCCTGGCAGAGTTTCTCTTTGCAAGATATGCTGGAAAAGCTTTTTGCTGAGTGTAGAGCGGCAAGACACGCAGAAGACGCAGATAGGCAGCTCTCCGAAGCTAAGTGCCGGTCCCGGGCTTCTTTCGGCACAAACCGCTCTCAGGAGCTCCCTGCGCTCGCCACAATGCTCTGTGTGCGAAGAAGCCGCTTCTTCGCCTCCGGGAGAATCGGCGAGCGGCAGCTTCCCAAAGGCGAAGATGCAAGCTGCAGCACGCAGGCACAGTGTGGGCAGCCTTCAGACTTAGAGAAAACAGTACTTTACCACTCTCCTGCCTTTTCCATGGTTATTCTATTGGAAAAGAACGAGTTTTGGACAACTACCTTTCATTCTTGCCAAACTCTTTGCAGACCCCCGTGCAAGCTTTAGAACAAGATTTTGGATGTTTTCTTTCCTGACAGAGTTTCTCCTTGCAAGATATGGTGGAAAAGCTTTTTGCTGAGAGTAGAGCGGCAAGACACGCAGAAGACGCAGATACGCAGCTCTCCGAAGCTAAGTGCCGGTCCCGGGCTTCTTTCGGCACAAACCGCTCTCAGGAGCTCCCTGCGCTCGCCACAATGCTCTGTGTGCGAAGAAGCCGCTTCTTCGCCTCCGGGAGAATCGGCGAGCGGCAGCTTCCCAAAGGCGAAGATGCAAGCTGCAGCACACAGGCACAGTGTGGGCAGCCTTCAGACTTAGAGAAAACAGTACTTTACCACTCTCCTGCCTTTTCCATGGTTATTCTATTGGAAAAGAACGAGTTTTGGACAACTACCTTTCATTCTTGCCAAACGCTTTGCAGACCCCCGTGCAAGCTTTAGAACAAGATTTTGGATGTTTTCTTTCCTGGCAGAGTTTCTCCTTGCAAGATATGGTGGAAAAGCTTTTTGCTGAGTGTAGAGCGGCAAGACACGCAGAAGACGCAGATACGCAGCTCTCCGAAGCTAAGTGCCGGTCCCGGGCTTCTTTCGGCACAAACCGCTCTCAGGAGCTCCCTGCGCTTGCCACAATGCTCTGTGTGCGAAGAAGCCACTTCTTCGCCTCCGGGAGAATCGGCGAGCGGCAGCTTCCCAAAGGCGAAGATGCAAGCTGCAGCACACAGGCACAGTGTGGGCAGCATTCAGACTTAGAGAAAACAGTACTTTACCACTCTCCTGCCTTTTCCATGGTTATTCTATTGGAAAAGAACGAGTTTTGGACAACTACCTTTCATTCTTGCCAAACGCTTTGCAGACCCCCGTGCAAGCTTTAGAACAAGATTTTGGATGTTTTCTTTCCTGGCAGAGTTTCTCCTTGCAAGATATGGTGGGAAAGCTTTTTGCTGAGTGTAGAGCGGCAAGACACGCAGAAGACGCAGATACGCAGCTCTCCGAAGCTAAGTGCCGGTCCCGGGCTTCTTTCGGCACAAACCGCTCTCAGGAGCTCCCTGCGCTCGCCACAATGCTCTGTGTGCGAAGAAGCCGCTTCTTCGCCTCCGGGAGAATCGGCGAGCGGCAGCTTCCCAAAGGCGAAGATGCAAGCTGCAGCACACAGGCACAGTGTGGGCAGCATTCAGACTTAGAGAAAACAGAACTTTACCACTCTCCTGCCTTTTCCATGGTTATTCTATTGGAAAAGAACAAGTTTTGGACAACTACCTTTCATTCTTGCCAAACTCTTTGCAGACCCCCGTGCAAGCTTTAGAAGAAGATTTTGGATGTTTTCTTTCCTGGCAGAGTTTCTCCTTGCAAGATATGGTGGAAAAGCTTTTTGCTGAGTGTAGAGCGGCAAGACACGCAGAAGACGCAGATACGCAGCTCTCCGAAGCTAAGTGCCGGTCCCGGGCTTCTTTCGGCACAAACCGCTCTCAGGAGCTCCCTGCGCTCGCCACAATGCTCTGTGTGCGAAGAAGCCGCTTCTTCGCCTCCGGGAGAATCGGCGAGCGGCAGCTTCCCAAAGGCGAAGATGCAAGCTGCAGCACACAGGCACAGTGTGGGCAGCATTCAGACTTAGAGAAAACAGAACTTTACCACTCTCCTGCCTTTTCCATGGTTATTCTATTGGAAAAGAACGAGTTTTGGACAACTACCTTTCATTCTTGCCAAACTCTTTGCAGACCCCCGTGCAAGCTTTAGAACAAGATTTTGGATGTTTTCTTTCCTGGCAGAGTTTCTCCTTGCAAGATATGGTGGAAAAGCTTTTTGCTGAGTGTAGAGCGGCAAGACACGCAGAAGACGCAGATACGCAGCTCTCCGAAGCTAAGTGCCGGTCCCGGGCTTCTTTCGGCACAAACCGCTCTCAGGAGCTCCCTGCGCTCGCCACAATGCTCTGTGTGCGAAGAAGCCGCTTCTTCGCCTCCGGGAGAATCGGCGAGCGGCAGCTTCCCAAAGGCGAAGATGCAAGCTGCAGCACGCAGGCACAGTGTGGGCAGCCTTCAGACTTAGAGAAAACAGTACTTTACCACTCTCCTGCCTTTTCCATGGTTATTCTATTGGAAAAGAACGAGTTTTGGACAACTACCTTTCATTCTTGCCAAACGCTTTGCAGACCCCCTTGCAAGCTTTAGAACAAGATTTTGGATGTTTTCTTTCCTGGCAGAGTTTCTCCTTGCAAGATATGGTGGAAAAGCTTTTTGCTGAGTGTAGAGCGGCAAGACACGCAGAAGACGCAGATACGCAGCTCTCCGAAGCTAAGTGCCGGTCCCGGGCTTCTTTCGGCACAAACCGCTCTCAGGAGCTCCCTGCGCTCGCCACAATGCTCTGTGTGCGAAGAAGCCGCTTCTTCGCCTCCGGGAGAATCGGCGAGCGGCAGCTTCCCAAAGGCGAAGATGCAAGCTGCAGCACACAGGCACAGTGTGGGCAGCCTTCAGACTTAGAGAAAACAGTACTTTACCACTCTCCTGCCTTTTCCATGGTTATTCTATTGGAAAAGAACGAGTTTTGGACAACTACCTTTCATTCTTGCCAAACTCTTTGCAGACCCCCGTGCAAGCTTTAGAACAAGATTTTGGATGTTTTCTTTCCTGGCAGAGTTTCTCCTTGCAAGATATGGTGGAAAAGCTTTTTGCTGAGTGTAGAGCGGCAAGACACGCAGAAGACGCAGATACGCAGCTCTCCGAAGCTAAGTGCCGGTCCCGGGCTTCTTTCGGCACAAACCGCTCTCAGGAGCTCCCTGCGCTCGCCACAATGCTCTGTGTGCGAAGAAGCCGCTTCTTCGCCTCCGGGAGAATCGGCGAGCGGCAGCTTCCCAAAGGCGAAGATGCAAGCTGCACCACGCAGGCACAGTGTGGGCAGCCTTCAGACTTAGAGAAAACAGTACTTTACCACTCTCCTGCCTTTTCCATGGTTATTCTATTGGAAAAGAACGAGTTTTGGACAACTACCTTTCATTCTTGCCAAACTCTTTGCAGACCCCCGTGCAAGCTTTAGAACAAGATTTTGGATGTTTTCTTTCCTGACAGAGTTTCTCCTTGCAAGATATGGTGGAAAAGCTTTTTGCTGAGAGTAGAGCGGCAAGACACGCAGAAGACGCAGATACGCAGCTCTCCGAAGCTAAGTGCCGGTCCCGGGCTTCTTTCGGCACAAACCGCTCTCAGGAGCTCCCTGCGCTCGCCACAATGCTCTGTGTGCGAAGAAGCCGCTTCTTCGCCTCCGGGAGAATCGGCGAGCGGCAGCTTCCCAAAGGCGAAGATGCAAGCTGCAGCACACAGGCACAGTGTGGGCAGCCTTCAGACTTAGAGAAAACAGTACTTTACCACTCTCCTGCCTTTTCCATGGTTATTCTATTGGAAAAGAACGAGTTTTGGACAACTACCTTTCATTCTTGCCAAACGCTTTGCAGACCCCCGTGCAAGCTTTAGAACAAGATTTTGGATGTTTTCTTTCCTGGCAGAGTTTCTCCTTGCAAGATATGGTGGAAAAGCTTTTTGCTGAGTGTAGAGTGGCAAGACACGCAGAAGACGCAGATACGCAGCTCTCCGAAGCTAAGTGCCGGTCCCGGGCTTCTTTCGGCACAAACCGCTCTCAGGAGCTCCCTGCGCTTGCCACAATGCTCTGTGTGCGAAGAAGCCGCTTCTTCGCCTCCGGGAGAATCGGCGAGCGGCAGCTTCCCAAAGGCGAAGATGCAAGCTGCAGCACACAGGCACAGTGTGGGCAGCATTCAGACTTAGAGAAAACAGTACTTTACCACTCTCCTGCCTTTTCCATGGTTATTCTATTGGAAAAGAACGAGTTTTGGACAACTACCTTTCATTCTTGCCAAACGCTTTGCAGACCCCCGTGCAAGCTTTAGAACAAGATTTTGGATGTTTTCTTTCCTGGCAGAGTTTCTCCTTGCAAGATATGGTGGGAAAGCTTTTTGCTGAGTGTAGAGCGGCAAGACACGCAGAAGACGCAGATACGCAGCTCTCCGAAGCTAAGTGCCGGTCCCGGGCTTCTTTCGGCACAAACCGCTCTCAGGAGCTCCCTGCGCTCGCCACAATGCTCTGTGTGCGAAGAAGCCGCTTCTTCGCCTCCGGGAGAATCGGCGAGCGGCAGCTTCCCAAAGGCGAAGATGCAAGCTGCAGCACACAGGCACAGTGTGGGCAGCATTCAGACTTAGAGAAAACAGAACTTTACCACTCTCCTGCCTTTTCCATGGTTATTCTATTGGAAAAGAACAAGTTTTGGACAACTACCTTTCATTCTTGCCAAACTCTTTGCAGACCCCCGTGCAAGCTTTAGAAGAAGATTTTGGATGTTTTCTTTCCTGGCAGAGTTTCTCCTTGCAAGATATGGTGGAAAAGCTTTTTGCTGAGTGTAGAGCGGCAAGACACGCAGAAGACGCAGATACGCAGCTCTCCGAAGCTAAGTGCCGGTCCCGGGCTTCTTTCGGCACAAACCGCTCTCAGGAGCTCCCTGCGCTCGCCACAATGCTCTGTGTGCGAAGAAGCCGCTTCTTCGCCTCCGGGAGAATCGGCGAGCGGCAGCTTCCCAAAGGCGAAGATGCAAGCTGCAGCACACAGGCACAGTGTGGGCAGCATTCAGACTTAGAGAAAACAGAACTTTACCACTCTCCTGCCTTTTCCATGGTTATTCTATTGGAAAAGAACGAGTTTTGGACAACTACCTTTCATTCTTGCCAAACTCTTTGCAGACCCCCGTGCAAGCTTTAGAACAAGATTTTGGATGTTTTCTTTCCTGGCAGAGTTTCTCCTTGCAAGATATGGTGGAAAAGCTTTTTGCTGAGTGTAGAGCGGCAAGACACGCAGAAGACGCAGATACGCAGCTCTCCGAAGCTAAGTGCCGGTCCCGGGCTTCTTTCGGCACAAACCGCTCTCAGGAGCTCCCTGCGCTCGCCACAATGCTCTGTGTGCGAAGAAGCCGCTTCTTCGCCTCCGGGAGAATCGGCGAGCGGCAGCTTCCCAAAGGCGAAGATGCAAGCTGCAGCACGCAGGCACAGTGTGGGCAGCCTTCAGACTTAGAGAAAACAGTACTTTACCACTCTCCTGCCTTTTCCATGGTTATTCTATTGGAAAAGAACGAGTTTTGGACAACTACCTTTCATTCTTGCCAAACACTTTGCAGACCCCCTTGCAAGCTTTAGAACAAGATTTTGGATGTTTTCTTTCCTGGCAGAGTTTCTCCTTGCAAGATATGGTGGAAAAGCTTTTTGCTGAGTGTAGAGCGGCAAGACACGCAGAAGACGCAGATACGCAGCTCTCCGAAGCTAAGTGCCGGTCCCGGGCTTCTTTCGGCACAAACCGCTCTCAGGAGCTCCCTGCGCTCGCCACAATGCTCTGTGTGCGAAGAAGCCGCTTCTTCGCCTCCGGGAGAATCGGCGAGCGGCAGCTTCCCAAAGGCGAAGATGCAAGCTGCACCACACAGGCACAGTGTGGGCAGCCTTCAGACTTAGAGAAAACAGTACTTTACCACTCTCCTGCCTTTTCCATGGTTATTCTATTGGAAAAGAACGAGTTTTGGACAACTACCTTTCATTCTTGCCAAACTCTTTGCAGACCCCCGTGCAAGCTTTAGAACAAGATTTTGGATGTTTTCTTTCCTGGCAGAGTTTCTCCTTGCAAGATATGGTGGAAAAGCTTTTTGCTGAGTGTAGAGCGGCAAGACACGCAGAAGACGCAGATACGCAGCTCTCCGAAGCTAAGTGCCGGTCCCGGGCTTCTTTCGGCACAAACCGCTCTCAGGAGCTCCCTGCGCTCGCCACAATGCTCTGTGTGCGAAGAAGCCGCTTCTTCGCCTCCGGGAGAATCGGCGAGCGGCAGCTTCCCAAAGGCGAAGATGCAAGCTGCAGCACACAGGCACAGTGTGGGCAGCCTTCAGACTTAGAGAAAACAGTACTTTACCACTCTCCTGCCTTTTCCATGGTTATTCTATTGGAAAAGAACGAGTTTTGGACAACTACCTTTCATTCTTGCCAAACTCTTTGCAGACCCCCGTGCAAGCTTTAGAACAAGATTTTGGATGTTTTCTTTCCTGGCAGAGTTTCTCCTTGCAAGATATGGTGGAAAAGCTTTTTGCTGAGTGTAGAGCGGCAAGACACGCAGAAGACGCAGATACGCAGCTCTCCGAAGCTAAGTGCCGGTCCCGGGCTTCTTTCGGCACAAACCGCTCTCAGGAGCTCCCTGCGCTCGCCACAATGCTCTGTGTGCGAAGAAGCCGCTTCTTCGCCTCCTGGAGAATCGGCGAGCGGCAGCTTCCCAAAGGCGAAGATGCAAGCTGCAGCACGCAGGCACAGTGTGGGCAGCCTTCAGACTTAGAGAAAACAGTACTTTACCACTCTCCTGCCTTTTCCATGGTTATTCTATTGGAAAAGAACGAGTTTTGGACAACTACCTTTCATTCTTGCCAAACTCTTTGCAGACCTCCGTGCAAGCTTTAGAACAAGATTTTGGATGTTTTCTTTCCTGGCAGAGTTTCTCCTTGCAAGATATGGTGGAAAAGCTTTTTGCTGAGTGTAGAGCGGCAAGACACGCAGAAGACGCAGATACGCAGCTCTCCGAAGCTAAGTGCCGGTCCCGGGCTTCTTTCGGCACAAACCGCTCTCAGGAGCTCCCTGCGCTCGCCACAATGCTCTGTGTGCGAAGAAGCCGCTTCTTCGCCTCCGGGAGAATCGGCGAGCGGCAGCTTCCCAAAGGCGAAGATGCAAGCTGCAGCACACAGGCACAGTGTGGGCAGCCTTCAGACTTAGAGAAAACAGTACTTTACCACTCTCCTGCCTTTTCCATGGTTATTCTATTGGAAAAGAACGAGTTTTGGACAACTACCTTTCATTCTTGCCAAACTCTTTGCAGACCCCCGTGCAAGCTTTAGAACAAGATTTTGGATGTTTTCTTTCCTGGCAGAGTTTCTCCTTGCAAGATATGGTGGGAAAGCTTTTTGCTGAGTGTAGAGCGGCAAGACACGCAGAAGACGCAGATACGCAGCTCTCCGAAGCTAAGTGCCGGTCCCGGGCTTCTTTCGGCACAAACCGCTCTCAGGAGCTCCCTGCGCTCGCCACAATGCTCTGTGTGCGAAGAAGCCGCTTCTTCGCCTCCGGGAGAATCGGCGAGCGGCAGCTTCCCAAAGGCGAAGATGCAAGCTGCAGCACACAGGCACAGTGTGGGCAGCCTTCAGACTTAGAGAAAACAGTACTTTACCACTCTCCTGCCTTTTCCATGGTTATTCTATTCGAAAAGAACGAGTTTTGGACAACTACCTTTCATTCTTGCCAAACTCTTTGCAGACCCCCGTGCAAGCTTTAGAACAAGATTTTGGATGTTTTCTTTCCTGGCAGAGTTTCTCCTTGCAAGATATGGTGGAAAAGCTTTTTGCTGAGTGTAGAGCGGCAAGACACGCAGAAGACGCAGATACGCAGCTCTCCGAAGCTAAGTGCCGGTCCCGGGCTTCTTTCGGCACAAACCGCTCTCAGGAGCTCCCTGCGCTCGCCACAATGCTCTGTGTGCGAAGAAGCCGCTTCTTCGCCTCCGGGAGAATCGGCGAGCGGCAGCTTCCCAAAGGCGAAGATGCAAGCTGCAGCACACAGGCACAGTGTGGGCAGCCTTCAGACTTAGAGAAAACAGTACTTTACCACTCTCCTGCCTTTTCCATGGTTATTCTATTGGAAAAGAACGAGTTTTGGACAACTACCTTTCATTCTTGCCAAACTCTTTGCAGACCCCCGTGCAAGCTTTAGAACAAGATTTTGGATGTTTTCTTTCCTGGCAGAGTTTCTCCTTGCAAGATATGGTGGAAAAGCTTTTTGCTGAGTGTAGAGCGGCAAGACACGCAGAAGACGCAGATACGCAGCTCTCCGAAGCTAAGTGCCGGTCCCGGGCTTCTTTCGGCACAAACCGCTCTCAGGAGCTCCCTGCGCTCGCCACAATGCTCTGTGTGCGAAGAAGCCGCTTCTTCGCCTGCGGGAGAATCGGCGAGCGGCAGCTTCCCAAAGGCGAAGATGCAAGCTGCAGCACACAGGCACAGTGTGGGCAGCCTTCAGACTTAGAGAAAACAGTACTTTACCACTCTCCTGCCTTTTCCATGGTTATTCTATTGGAAAAGAACGAGTTTTGGACAACTACCTTTCATTCTTGCCAAACTCTTTGCAGACCCCCGTGCAAGCTTTAGAACAAGATTTTGGATGTTTTCTTTCCTGGCAGAGTTTCTCCTTGCAAGATATGGTGGGAAAGCTTTTTGCTGAGTGTAGAGCGGCAAGACACGCAGAAGACGCAGATACGCAGCTCTCCGAAGCTAAGTGCCGGTCCCGGGCTTCTTTCGGCACAAACCGCTCTCAGGAGCTCCCTGCGCTCGCCACAATGCTCTGTGTGCGAAGAAGCCGCTTCTTCGCCTCCGGGAGAATCGGCGAGCGGCAGCTTCCCAAAGGCGAAGATGCAAGCTGCAGCACACAGGCACAGTGTGGGCAGCATTCAGACTTAGAGAAAACAGAACTTTACCACTCTCCTGCCTTTTCCATGGTTATTCTATTGGAAAAGAACAAGTTTTGGACAACTACCTTTCATTCTTGCCAAACTCTTTGCAGACCCCCGTGCAAGCTTTAGAAGAAGATTTTGGATGTTTTCTTTCCTGGCAGAGTTTCTCCTTGCAAGATATGGTGGAAAAGCTTTTTGCTGAGTGTAGAGCGGCAAGACACGCAGAAGACGCAGATACGCAGCTCTCCGAAGCTAAGTGCCGGTCCCGGGCTTCTTTCGGCACAAACCGCTCTCAGGAGCTCCCTGCGCTCGCCACAATGCTCTGTGTGCGAAGAAGCCGCTTCTTCGCCTCCGGGAGAATCGGCGAGCGGCAGCTTCCCAAAGGCGAAGATGCAAGCTGCAGCACACAGGCACAGTGTGGGCAGCATTCAGACTTAGAGAAAACAGAACTTTACCACTCTCCTGCCTTTTCCATGGTTATTCTATTGGAAAAGAACGAGTTTTGGACAACTACCTTTCATTCTTGCCAAACTCTTTGCAGACCCCCGTGCAAGCTTTAGAACAAGATTTTGGATGTTTTCTTTCCTGGCAGAGTTTCTCCTTGCAAGATATGGTGGAAAAGCTTTTTACTGAGTGTAGAGCGGCAAGACACGCAGAAGACGCAGATACGCAGCTCTCCGAAGCTAAGTGCCGGTCCCGGGCTTCTTTCGGCACAAACCGCTCTCAGGAGCTCCCTGCGCTCGCCACAATGCTCTGTGTGCGAAGAAGCCGCTTCTTCGCCTCCGGGAGAATCGGCGAGCGGCAGCTTCCCAAAGGCGAAGATGCAAGCTGCAGCACACAGGCACAGTGTGGGCAGCCTTCAGACTTCGAGAAAACAGTACTTTACCACTCTCCTGCCTTTTCCATGGTTATTCTATTGGAAAAGAACGAGTTTTGGACAACTACCTTTCATTCTTGCCAAACTCTTTGCAGACCCCCGTGCAAGCTTTAGAACAAGATTTTGGATGTTTTCTTTCCTGGCAGAGTTTCTCCTTGCAAGATATGGTGGAAAAGCTTTTTGCTGAGTGTAGAGCGGCAAGACACGCAGAAGACGCAGATACGCAGCTCTCCGAAGCTAAGTGCCGGTCCCGGGCTTCTTTCGGCACAAACCGCTCTCAGGAGCTCCCTGCGCTCGCCACAATGCTCTGTGTGCGAAGAAGCCGCTTCTTCGCCTCCGGGAGAATCGGCGAGCGGCAGCTTCCCAAAGGCGAAGATGCAAGCTGCAGCACGCAGGCACAGTGTGGGCAGCCTTCAGACTTAGAGAAAACAGTACTTTACCACTCTCCTGCCTTTTCCATGGTTATTCTATTGGAAAAGAACGAGTTTTGGACAACTACCTTTCATTCTTGCCAAACTCTTTGCAGACCCCCGTGCAAGCTTTAGAACAAGATTTTGGATGTTTTCTTTCCTGACAGAGTTTCTCCTTGCAAGATATGGTGGAAAAGCTTTTTGCTGAGAGTAGAGCGGCAAGACACGCAGAAGACGCAGATACGCAGCTCTCCGAAGCTAAGTGCCGGTCCCGGGCTTCTTTCGGCACAAACCGCTCTCAGGAGCTCCCTGCGCTCGCCACAATGCTCTGTGTGCGAAGAAGCCGCTTCTTCGCCTCCGGGAGAATCGGCGAGCGGCAGCTTCCCAAAGGCGAAGATGCAAGCTGCAGCACACAGGCACAGTGTGGGCAGCCTTCAGACTTAGAGAAAACAGTACTTTACCACTCTCCTGCCTTTTCCATGGTTATTCTATTGGAAAAGAACGAGTTTTGGACAACTACCTTTCATTCTTGCCAAACGCTTTGCAGACCCCCGTGCAAGCTTTAGAACAAGATTTTGGATGTTTTCTTTCCTGGCAGAGTTTCTCCTTGCAAGATATGGTGGAAAAGCTTTTTGCTGAGTGTAGAGTGGCAAGACACGCAGAAGACGCAGATACGCAGCTCTCCGAAGCTAAGTGCCGGTCCCGGGCTTCTTTCGGCACAAACCGCTCTCAGGAGCTCCCTGCGCTTGCCACAATGCTCTGTGTGCGAAGAAGCCGCTTCTTCGCCTCCGGGAGAATCGGCGAGCGGCAGCTTCCCAAAGGCGAAGATGCAAGCTGCAGCACACAGGCACAGTGTGGGCAGCATTCAGACTTAGAGAAAACAGTACTTTACCACTCTCCTGCCTTTTCCATGGTTATTCTATTGGAAAAGAACGAGTTTTGGACAACTACCTTTCATTCTTGCCAAACGCTTTGCAGACCCCCGTGCAAGCTTTAGAACAAGATTTTGGATGTTTTCTTTCCTGGCAGAGTTTCTCCTTGCAAGATATGGTGGGAAAGCTTTTTGCTGAGTGTAGAGCGGCAAGACACGCAGAAGACGCAGATACGCAGCTCTCCGAAGCTAAGTGCCGGTCCCGGGCTTCTTTCGGCACAAACCGCTCTCAGGAGCTCCCTGCGCTCGCCACAATGCTCTGTGTGCGAAGAAGCCGCTTCTTCGCCTCCGGGAGAATCGGCGAGCGGCAGCTTCCCAAAGGCGAAGATGCAAGCTGCAGCACACAGGCACAGTGTGGGCAGCATTCAGACTTAGAGAAAACAGAACTTTACCACTCTCCTGCCTTTTCCATGGTTATTCTATTGGAAAAGAACAAGTTTTGGACAACTACCTTTCATTCTTGCCAAACTCTTTGCAGACCCCCGTGCAAGCTTTAGAAGAAGATTTTGGATGTTTTCTTTCCTGGCAGAGTTTCTCCTTGCAAGATATGGTGGAAAAGCTTTTTGCTGAGTGTAGAGCGGCAAGACACGCAGAAGACGCAGATACGCAGCTCTCCGAAGCTAAGTGCCGGTCCCGGGCTTCTTTCGGCACAAACCGCTCTCAGGAGCTCCCTGCGCTCGCCACAATGCTCTGTGTGCGAAGAAGCCGCTTCTTCGCCTCCGGGAGAATCGGCGAGCGGCAGCTTCCCAAAGGCGAAGATGCAAGCTGCAGCACACAGGCACAGTGTGGGCAGCATTCAGACTTAGAGAAAACAGAACTTTACCACTCTCCTGCCTTTTCCATGGTTATTCTATTGGAAAAGAACGAGTTTTGGACAACTACCTTTCATTCTTGCCAAACTCTTTGCAGACCCCCGTGCAAGCTTTAGAACAAGATTTTGGATGTTTTCTTTCCTGGCAGAGTTTCTCCTTGCAAGATATGGTGGAAAAGCTTTTTGCTGAGTGTAGAGCGGCAAGACACGCAGAAGACGCAGATACGCAGCTCTCCGAAGCTAAGTGCCGGTCCCGGGCTTCTTTCGGCACAAACCGCTCTCAGGAGCTCCCTGCGCTCGCCACAATGCTCTGTGTGCGAAGAAGCCGCTTCTTCGCCTCCGGGAGAATCGGCGAGCGGCAGCTTCCCAAAGGCGAAGATGCAAGCTGCAGCACGCAGGCACAGTGTGGGCAGCCTTCAGACTTAGAGAAAACAGTACTTTACCACTCTCCTGCCTTTTCCATGGTTATTCTATTGGAAAAGAACGAGTTTTGGACAACTACCTTTCATTCTTGCCAAACGCTTTGCAGACCCCCTTGCAAGCTTTAGAACAAGATTTTGGATGTTTTCTTTCCTGGCAGAGTTTCTCCTTGCAAGATATGGTGGAAAAGCTTTTTGCTGAGTGTAGAGCGGCAAGACACGCAGAAGACGCAGATACGCAGCTCTCCGAAGCTAAGTGCCGGTCCCGGGCTTCTTTCGGCACAAACCGCTCTCAGGAGCTCCCTGCGCTCGCCACAATGCTCTGTGTGCGAAGAAGCCGCTTCTTCGCCTCCGGGAGAATCGGCGAGCGGCAGCTTCCCAAAGGCGAAGATGCAAGCTGCAGCACACAGGCACAGTGTGGGCAGCCTTCAGACTTAGAGAAAACAGTACTTTACCACTCTCCTGCCTTTTCCATGGTTATTCTATTGGAAAAGAACGAGTTTTGGACAACTACCTTTCATTCTTGCCAAACTCTTTGCAGACCCCCGTGCAAGCTTTAGAACAAGATTTTGGATGTTTTCTTTCCTGGCAGAGTTTCTCCTTGCAAGATATGGTGGAAAAGCTTTTTGCTGAGTGTAGAGCGGCAAGACACGCAGAAGACGCAGATACGCAGCTCTCCGAAGCTAAGTGCCGGTCCCGGGCTTCTTTCGGCACAAACCGCTCTCAGGAGCTCCCTGCGCTCGCCACAATGCTCTGTGTGCGAAGAAGCCGCTTCTTCGCCTCCGGGAGAATCGGCGAGCGGCAGCTTCCCAAAGGCGAAGATGCAAGCTGCAGCACACAGGCACAGTGTGGGCAGCCTTCAGACTTAGAGAAAACAGTACTTTACCACTCTCCTGCCTTTTCCATGGTTATTCTATTGGAAAAGAACGAGTTTTGGACAACTACCTTTCATTCTTGCCAAACTCTTTGCAGACCCCCGTGCAAGCTTTAGAACAAGATTTTGGATGTTTTCTTTCCTGGCAGAGTTTCTCCTTGCAAGATATGGTGGAAAAGCTTTTTGCTGAGTGTAGAGCGGCAAGACACGCAGAAGACGCAGATACGCAGCTCTCCGAAGCTAAGTGCCGGTCCCGGGCTTCTTTCGGCACAAACCGCTCTCAGGAGCTCCCTGCGCTCGCCACAATGCTCTGTGTGCGAAGAAGCCGCTTCTTCGCCTCCGGGAGAATCGGCGAGCGGCAGCTTCCCAAAGGCGAAGATGCAAGCTGCAGCACGCAGGCACAGTGTGGGCAGCCTTCAGACTTAGAGAAAACAGTACTTTACCACTCTCCTGCCTTTTCCATGGTTATTCTATTGGAAAAGAACGAGTTTTGGACAACTACCTTTCATTCTTGCCAAACTCTTTGCAGACCTCCGTGCAAGCTTTAGAACAAGATTTTGGATGTTTTCTTTCCTGGCAGAGTTTCTCCTTGCAAGATATGGTGGAAAAGCTTTTTGCTGAGTGTAGAGCGGCAAGACACGCAGAAGACGCAGATACGCAGCTCTCCGAAGCTAAGTGCCGGTCCCGGGCTTCTTTCGGCACAAACCGCTCTCAGGAGCTCCCTGCGCTCGCCACAATGCTCTGTGTGCGAAGAAGCCGCTTCTTCGCCTCCGGGAGAATCGGCGAGCGGCAGCTTCCCAAAGGCGAAGATGCAAGCTGCAGCACACAGGCACAGTGTGGGCAGCCTTCAGACTTAGAGAAAACAGTACTTTACCACTCTCCTGCCTTTTCCATGGTTATTCTATTGGAAAAGAACGAGTTTTGGACAACTACCTTTCATTCTTGCCAAACTCTTTGCAGACCCCCGTGCAAGCTTTAGAACAAGATTTTGGATGTTTTCTTTCCTGGCAGAGTTTCTCCTTGCAAGATATGGTGGGAAAGCTTTTTGCTGAGTGTAGAGCGGCAAGACACGCAGAAGACGCAGATACGCAGCTCTCCGAAGCTAAGTGCCGGTCCCGGGCTTCTTTCGGCACAAACCGCTCTCAGGAGCTCCCTGCGCTCGCCACAATGCTCTGTGTGCGAAGAAGCCGCTTCTTCGCCTCCGGGAGAATCGGCGAGCGGCAGCTTCCCAAAGGCGAAGATGCAAGCTGCAGCACACAGGCACAGTGTGGGCAGCCTTCAGACTTAGAGAAAACAGTACTTTACCACTCTCCTGCCTTTTCCATGGTTATTCTATTGGAAAAGAACGAGTTTTGGACAACTACCTTTCATTCTTGCCAAACTCTTTGCAGACCCCCGTGCAAGCTTTAGAACAAGATTTTGGATGTTTTCTTTCCTGGCAGAGTTTCTCCTTGCAAGATATGGTGGAAAAGCTTTTTGCTGAGTGTAGAGCGGCAAGACACGCAGAAGACGCAGATACGCAGCTCTCCGAAGCTAAGTGCCGGTCCCGGGCTTCTTTCGGCACAAACCGCTCTCAGGAGCTCCCTGCGCTCGCCACAATGCTCTGTGTGCGAAGAAGCCGCTTCTTCGCCTCCGGGAGAATCGGCGAGCGGCAGCTTCCCAAAGGCGAAGATGCAAGCTGCAGCACACAGGCACAGTGTGGGCAGCCTTCAGACTTAGAGAAAACAGTACTTTACCACTCTCCTGCCTTTTCCATGGTTCTTCTATTGGAAAAGAACGAGTTTTGGACAACTACCTTTCATTCTTGCCAAACTCTTTGCAGACCCCCGTGCAAGCTTTAGAACAAGATTTTGGATGTTTTCTTTCCTGGCAGAGTTTCTCCTTGCAAGATATGGTGGAAAAGCTTTTTGCTGAGTGTAGAGCGGCAAGACACGCAGAAGACGCAGATACGCAGCTCTCCGAAGCTAAGTGCCGGTCCCGGGCTTCTTTCGGCACAAACCGCTCTCAGGAGCTCCCTGCGCTCGCCACAATGCTCTGTGTGCGAAGAAGCCGCTTCTTCGCCTCCGGGAGAATCGGCGAGCGGCAGCTTCCCAAAGGCGAAGATGCAAGCTGCAGCACACAGGCACAGTGTGGGCAGCCTTCAGACTTAGAGAAAACAGTACTTTACCACTCTCCTGCCTTTTCCATGGTTATTCTATTGGAAAAGAACGAGTTTTGGACAACTACCTTTCATTCTTGCCAAACTCTTTGCAGACCCCCGTGCAAGCTTTAGAACAAGATTTTGGATGTTTTCTTTCCTGGCAGAGTTTCTCCTTGCAAGATATGGTGGAAAAGCTTTTTGCTGAGTGTAGAGCGGCAAGACACGCAGAAGACGCAGATACGCAGCTCTCCGAAGCTAAGTGCCGGTCCCGGGCTTCTTTCGGCACAAACCGCTCTCAGGAGCTCCCTGCGCTCGCCACAATGCTCTGTGTGCGAAGAAGCCGCTTCTTCGCCTCCGGGAGAATCGGCGAGCGGCAGCTTCCCAAAGGCGAAGATGCAAGCTGCAGCACACAGGCACAGTGTGGGCAGCCTTCAGACTTAGAGAAAACAGTACTTTACCACTCTCCTGCCTTTTCCATGGTTATTCTATTGGAAAAGAACGAGTTTTGGACAACTACCTTTCATTCTTGCCAAACTCTTTGCAGACCCCCGTGCAAGCTTTAGAACAAGATTTTGGATGTTTTCTTTCCTGGCAGAGTTTCTCCTTGCAAGATATGGTGGAAAAGCTTTTTGCTGAGTGTAGAGCGGCAAGACACGCAGAAGACGCAGATACGCAGCTCTCCGAAGCTAAGTGCCGGTCCCGGGCTTCTTTCGGCACAAACCGCTCTCAGGAGCTCCCTGCGCTCGCCACAATGCTCTGTGTGCGAAGAAGCCGCTTCTTCGCCTCCGGGAGAATCGGCGAGCGGCAGCTTCCCAAAGGCGAAGATGCAAGCTGCAGCACGCAGGCACAGTGTGGGCAGCCTTCAGACTTAGAGAAAACAGTACTTTACCACTCTCCTGCCTTTTCCATGGTTATTCTATTGGAAAAGAACGAGTTTTGGACAACTACCTTTCATTCTTGCCAAACTCTTTGCAGACCCCCGTGCAAGCTTTAGAACAAGATTTTGGATGTTTTCTTTCCTGGCAGAGTTTCTCCTTGCAAGATATGGTGGAAAAGCTTTTTGCTGAGTGTAGAGCGGCAAGACACGCAGAAGACGCAGATACGCAGCTCTCCGAAGCTAAGTGCCGGTCCCGGGCTTCTTTCGGCACAAACCGCTCTCAGGAGCTCCCTGCGCTCGCCACAATGCTCTGTGTGCGAAGAAGCCGCTTCTTCGCCTCCGGGAGAATCGGCGAGCGGCAGCTTCCCAAAGGCGAAGATGCAAGCTGCAGCACACAGGCACAGTGTGGGCAGCCTTCAGACTTAGAGAAAACAGTACTTTACCACTCTCCTGCCTTTTCCATGGTTATTCTATTGGAAAAGAACGAGTTTTGGACAACTACCTTTCATTCTTGCCAAACTCTTTGCAGACCCCCGTGCAAGCTTTAGAACAAGATTTTGGATGTTTTCTTTCCTGGCAGAGTTTCTCCTTGCAAGATATGGTGGAAAAGCTTTTTGCTGAGTGTAGAGCGGCAAGACACGCAGAAGACGCAGATACGCAGCTCTCCGAAGCTAAGTGCCGGTCCCGGGCTTCTTTCGGCACAAACCGCTCTCAGGAGCTCCCTGCGCTCGCCACAATGCTCTGTGTGCGAAGAAGCCGCTTCTTCGCCTCCGGGAGAATCGGCGAGCAGCAGCTTCCCAAAGGCGAAGATGCAAGCTGCAGCACGCAGGCACAGTGTGGGCAGCCTTCAGACTTAGAGAAAACAGTACTTTACCACTCTCCTGCCTTTTCCATGGTTATTCTATTGGAAAAGAACGAGTTTTGGACAACTACCTTTCATTCTTGCCAAACTCTTTGCAGACCCCCGTGCAAGCTTTAGAACAAGATTTTGGATGTTTTCTTTCCTGGCAGAGTTTCTCCTTGCAAGATATGGTGGAAAAGCTTTTTGCTGAGTGTAGAGCGGCAAGACACGCAGAAGACGCAGATACGCAGCTCTCCGAAGCTAAGTCCGGAGCTTCTTTCGGCACAAACCGCTCTCAGGAGCTCCCTGCGCTCGCCACAATGCTCTGTGTGCGAAGAAGCCGCTTCTTCGCCTCCGGGAGAATCGGCGAGCGGCAGCTTCCCAAAGGCGAAGATGCAAGCTGCAGCACGCAGGCAAAGTGTGGGCAGCCTTCAGACTTAGAGAAAACAGTACTTTACCACTCTCCTGCCTTTTCCATGGTTATTCTATTGGAAAAGAACGAGTTTTGGACAACTACCTTTCATTCTTGCCAAACTCTTTGCAGACCCCCGTGCAAGCTTTAGAACAAGATTTTGGATGTTTTCTTTCCTGGCAGAGTTTCTCCTTGCAAGATATGGTGGAAAAGCTTTTTGCTGAGTGTAGAGCGGCAAGACACGCAGAAGATGCAGATACGCAGCTCTCCGAAGCTAAGTGCCGGTCCCGGGCTTCTTTCGGCACAAACCGCTCTCAGGAGCTCCCTGCGCTCGCCACAATGCTCTGTGTGCGAAGAAGCCGCTTCTTCGCCTCCGGGAGAATCGGCGAGCGGCAGCTTCCCAAAGGCGAAGATGCAAGCTGCAGCACACAGGCACAGTGTGGGCAGCCTTCAGACTTCGAGAAAACAGTACTTTACCACTCTCCTGCCTTTTCCATGGTTATTCTATTGGAAAAGAACGAGTTTTGGACAACTACCTTTCATTCTTGCCAAACTCTTTGCAGACCCCCGTGCAAGCTTTAGAACAAGATTTTGGATGTTTTCTTTCCTGGCAGAGTTTCTCCTTGCAAGATATGGTGGAAAAGCTTTTTGCTGAGTGTAGAGCGGCAAGACACGCAGAAGACGCAGATACGCAGCTCTCCGAAGCTAAGTGCCGGTCCCGGGCTTCTTTCGGCACAAACCGCTCTCAGGAGCTCCCTGCGCTCGCCACAATGCTCTGTGTGCGAAGAAGCCGCTTCTTCGCCTCCGGGAGAATCGGCGAGCGGCAGCTTCCCAAAGGCGAAGATGCAAGCTGCAGCACGCAGGCACAGTGTGGGCAGCCTTCAGACTTAGAGAAAACAGTACTTTACCACTCTCCTGCCTTTTCCATGGTTATTCTATTGGAAAAGAACGAGTTTTGGACAACTACCTTTCATTCTTGCCAAACTCTTTGCAGACCTCCGTGCAAGCTTTAGAACAAGATTTTGGATGTTTTCTTTCCTGGCAGAGTTTCTCCTTGCAAGATATGGTGGAAAAGCTTTTTGCTGAGAGTAGAGCGGCAAGACACGCAGAAGACGCAGATACGCAGCTCTCCGAAGCTAAGTGCCGGTCCCGGGCTTCTTTCGGCACAAACCGCTCTCAGGAGCTCCCTGCGCTCGCCACAATGCTCTGTGTGCGAAGAAGCCGCTTCTTCGCCTCCGGGAGAATCGGCGAGCGGCAGCTTCCCAAAGGCGAAGATGCAAGCTGCAGCACACAGGCACAGTGTGGGCAGCCTTCAGACTTAGAGAAAACAGTACTTTACCACTCTCCTGCCTTTTCCATGGTTATTCTATTGGAAAAGAACGAGTTTTGGACAACTACCTTTCATTCTTGCCAAACTCTTTGCAGACCCCCGTGCAAGCTTTAGAACAAGATTTTGGATGTTTTCTTTCCTGGCAGAGTTTCTCCTTGCAAGATATGGTGGAAAAGCTTTTTGCTGAGTGTAGAGCGGCAAGACACGCAGAAGACGCAGATACGCAGCTCTCCGAAGCTAAGTGCCGGTCCCGGGCTTCTTTCGGCACAAACCGCTCTCAGGAGCTCCCTGCGCTCGCCACAATGCTCTGTGTGCGAAGAAGCCGCTTCTTCGCCTCCGGGAGAATCGGCGAGCGGCAGCTTCCCAAAGGCGAAGATGCAAGCTGCAGCACACAGGCACAGTGTGGGCAGCCTTCAGACTTAGAGAAAACAGTACTTTACCACTCTCCTGCCTTTTCCATGGTTATTCTATTGGAAAAGAACGAGTTTTGGACAACTACCTTTCATTCTTGCCAAACTCTTTGCAGACCCCCGTGCAAGCTTTAGAACAAGATTTTGGATGTTTTCTTTCCTGGCAGAGTTTCTCCTTGCAAGATATGCTGGAAAAGCTTTTTGCTGAGTGTAGAGCGGCAAGACACGCAGAAGACGCAGATACGCAGCTCTCCGAAGCTAAGTGCCGGTCCCGGGCTTCTTTCGGCACAAACCGCTCTCAGGAGCTCCCTGCGCTCGCCACAATGCTCTGTGTGCGAAGAAGCCGCTTCTTCGCCTCCGGGAGAATCGGCGAGCGGCAGCTTCCCAAAGGCGAAGATGCAAGCTGCAGCACACAGGCACAGTGTGGGCAGCCTTCAGACTTAGAGAAAACAGTACTTTACCACTCTCCTGCCTTTTCCATGGTTATTCTATTGGAAAAGAACGAGTTTTGGACAACTACCTTTCATTCTTGCCAAACTCTTTGCAGACCTCCGTGCAAGCTTTAGAACAAGATTTTGGATGTTTTCTTTCCTGGCAGAGTTTCTCCTTGCAAGATATGGTGGAAAAGCTTTTTGCTGAGTGTAGAGCGGCAAGACACGCAGAAGACGCAGATACGCAGCTCTCCGAAGCTAAGTGCCGGTCCCGGGCTTCTTTCGGCACAAACCGCTCTCAGGAGCTCCCTGCGCTCGCCACAATGCTCTGTGTGCGAAGAAGCCGCTTCTTCGCCTCCGGGAGAATCGGCGAGCGGCAGCTTCCCAAAGGCGAAGATGCAAGCTGCAGCACACAGGCACAGTGTGGGCAGCCTTCAGACTTAGAGAAAACAGTACTTTACCACTCTCCTGCCTTTTCCATGGTTATTCTATTGGAAAAGAACGAGTTTTGGACAACTACCTTTCATTCTTGCCAAACTCTTTGCAGACCCCCGTGCAAGCTTTAGAACAAGATTTTGGATGTTTTCTTTCCTGGCAGAGTTTCTCCTTGCAAGATATGGTGGAAAAGCTTTTTGCTGAGTGTAGAGCGGCAAGACACGCAGAAGACGCAGATACGCAGCTCTCCGAAGCTAAGTGCCGGTCCCGGGCTTCTTTCGGCACAAACCGCTCTCAGGAGCTCCCTGCGCTCGCCACAATGCTCTGTGTGCGAAGAAGCCGCTTCTTTGCCTCCGGGAGAATCGGCGAGCGGCAGCTTCCCAAAGGCGAAGATGCAAGCTGCAGCACACAGGCACAGTGTGGGCAGCCTTCAGACTTAGAGAAAACAGTACTTTACCACTCTCCTGCCTTTTCCATGGTTATTCTATTGGAAAAGAACGAGTTTTGGACAACTACCTTTCATTCTTGCCAAACTCTTTGCAGACCCCCGTGCAAGCTTTAGAAGAAGATTTTGGATGTTTTCTTTCCTGGCAGAGTTTCTCCTTGCAAGATATGGTGGAAAAGCTTTTTGCTGAGTGTAGAGCGGCAAGACACGCAGAAGACGCAGATACGCAGCTCTCCGAAGCTAAGTGCCGGTCCCGGGCTTCTTTCGGCACAAACCGCTCTCAGGAGCTCCCTGCGCTCGCCACAATGCTCTGTGTGCGAAGAAGCCGCTTCTTCGCCTCCGGGAGAATCGGCGAGCGGCAGCTTCCCAAAGGCGAAGATGCAAGCTGCAGCACGCAGGCACAGTGTGGGCAGCCTTCAGACTTAGAGAAAACAGTACTTTACCACTCTCCTGCCTTTTCCATGGTTATTCTATTGGAAAAGAACGAGTTTTGGACAACTACCTTTCATTCTTGCCAAACGCTTTGCAGACCCCCTTGCAAGCTTTAGAACAAGATTTTGGATGTTTTCTTTCCTGGCAGAGTTTCTCCTTGCAAGATATGGTGGAAAAGCTTTTTGCTGAGTGTAGAGCGGCAAGACACGCAGAAGACGCAGATACGCAGCTCTCCGAAGCTAAGTGCCGGTCCCGGGCTTCTTTCGGCACAAACCGCTCTCAGGGGCTCCCTGCGCTCGCCACAATGCTCTGTGTGCGAAGAAGCCGCTTCTTCGCCTCCGGGAGAATCGGCGAGCGGCAGCTTCCCAAAGGCGAAGATGCAAGCTGCAGCACGCAGGCACAGTGTGGGCAGCCTTCAGACTTAGAGAAAACAGTACTTTACCACTCTCCTGCCTTTTCCATGGTTATTCTATTGGAAAAGAACGAGTTTTGGACAACTACCTTTCATTCTTGCCAAACTCTTTGCAGACCCCCGTGCAAGCTTTAGAACAAGATTTTGGATGTTTTCTTTCCTGGCAGAGTTTCTCCTTGCAAGATATGGTGGAAAAGCTTTTTGCTGAGTGTAGAGCAGCAAGACACGCAGAAGACGCAGATACGCAGCTCTCCGAAGCTAAGTGCCGGTCCCGGGCTTCTTTCGGCACAAACCGCTCTCAGGAGCTCCCTGCGCTCGCCACAATGCTCTGTGTGCGAAGAAGCCGCTTCTTCGCCTCCGGGAGAATCGGCGAGCGGCAGCTTCCCAAAGGCGAAGATGCAAGCTGCAGCACACAGGCACAGTGTGGGCAGCCTTCAGACTTCGAGAAAACAGTACTTTACCACTCTCCTGCCTTTTCCATGGTTATTCTATTGGAAAAGAACGAGTTTTGGACAACTACCTTTCATTCTTGCCAAACGCTTTGCAGACCCCCTTGCAAGCTTTAGAACAAGATTTTGGATGTTTTCTTTCCTGGCAGAGTTTCTCCTTGCAAGATATGGTGGAAAAGCTTTTTGCTGAGTGTAGAGCGGCAAGACACGCAGAAGACGCAGATACGCAGCTCTCCGAAGCTAAGTGCCGGTCCCGGGCTTCTTTCGGCACAAACCGCTCTCAGGGGCTCCCTGCGCTCGCCACAATGCTCTGTGTGCGAAGAAGCCGCTTCTTCGCCTCCGGGAGAATCGGCCAGCGGCAGCTTCCCAAAGGCGAAGATGCAAGCTGCAGCACGCAGGCACAGTGTGGGCAGCCTTCAGACTTAGAGAAAACAGTACTTTACCACTCTCCTGCCTTTTCCATGGTTATTCTATTGGAAAAGAACGAGTTTTGGACAACTACCTTTCATTCTTGCCAAACTCTTTGCAGACCCCCGTGCAAGCTTTAGAACAAGATTTTGGATGTTTTCTTTCCTGGCAGAGTTTCTCCTTGCAAGATATGGTGGAAAAGCTTTTTGCTGAGTGTAGAGCGGCAAGACACGCAGAAGACGCAGATACGCAGCTCTCCGAAGCTAAGTGCCGGTCCCGGGCTTCTTTCGGCACAAACCGCTCTCAGGAGCTCCCTGCGCTCGCCACAATGCTCTGTGTGCGAAGAAGCCGCTTCTTCGCCTCCTGGAGAATCGGCGAGCGGCAGCTTCCCAAAGGCGAAGATGCAAGCTGCAGCACACAGGCACAGTGTGGGCAGCCTTCAGACTTAGAGAAAACAGTACTTTACCACTCTCCTGCCTTTTCCATGGTTATTCTATTGGAAAAGAACGAGTTTTGGACAACTACCTTTCATTCTTGCCAAACTCTTTGCAGACCCCCGTGCAAGCTTTAGAACAAGATTTTGGATGTTTTCTTTCCTGGCAGAGTTTCTCCTTGCAAGATATGGTGGAAAAGCTTTTTGCTGAGTGTAGAGCGGCAAGACACGCAGAAGACGCAGATACGCAGCTCTCCGAAGCTAAGTGCCGGTCCCGGGCTTCTTTCGGCACAAACCGCTCTCAGGAGCTCCCTGCGCTCGCCACAATGCTCTGTGTGCGAAGAAGCCGCTTCTTCGCCTCCTGGAGAATCGGCGAGCGGCAGCTTCCCAAAGGCGAAGATGCAAGCTGCAGCACGCAGGCACAGTGTGGGCAGCCTTCAGACTTAGAGAAAACAGTACTTTACCACTCTCCTGCCTTTTCCATGGTTATTCTATTGGAAAAGAACGAGTTTTGGACAACTACCTTTCATTCTTGCCAAACTCTTTGCAGACCCCCGTGCAAGCTTTAGAACAAGATTTTGGATGTTTTCTTTCCTGGCAGAGTTTCTCCTTGCAAGATATGGTGGAAAAGCTTTTTGCTGAGTGTAGAGCGGCAAGACACGCAGAAGACGCAGATACGCAGCTCTCCGAAGCTAAGTGCCGGTCCCGGGCTTCTTTCGGCACAAACCGCTCTCAGGAGCTCCCTGCGCTCGCCACAATGCTCTGTGTGCGAAGAAGCAGCTTCTTCGCCTCCTGGAGAATCGGCGAGCGGCAGCTTCCCAAAGGCGAAGATGCAAGCTGCAGCACACAGGCACAGTGTGGGCAGCCTTCAGACTTCGAGAAAACAGTACTTTACCACTCTCCTGCCTTTTCCATGGTTATTCTATTGGAAAAGAACGAGTTTTGGACAACTACCTTTCATTCTTGCCAAACTCTTTGCAGACCCCCGTGCAAGCTTTAGAACAAGATTTTGGATGTTTTCTTTCCTGGCAGAGTTTCTCCTTGCAAGATATGGTGGAAAAGCTTTTTGCTGAGTGTAGAGCGGCAAGACACGCAGAAGACGCAGATACGCAGCTCTCCGAAGCTAAGTGCCGGTCCCGGGCTTCTTTCGGCACAAACCGCTCTCAGGAGCTCCCTGCGCTCGCCACAATGCTCTGTGTGCGAAGAAGCCGCTTCTTCGCCTCCGGGAGAATCGGCGAGCGGCAGCTTCCCAAAGGCGAAGATGCAAGCTGCAGCACACAGGCACAGTGTGGGCAGCATTCAGACTTAGAGAAAACAGTACTTTACCACTCTCCTGCCTTTTCCATGGTTATTCTATTGGAAAAGAACGAGTTTTGGACAACTACCTTTCATTCTTGCCAAACTCTTTGCAGACCCCCGTGCAAGCTTTAGAACAAGATTTTGGATGTTTTCTTTCCTGGCAGAGTTTCTCCTTGCAAGATATGGTGGAAAAGCTTTTTGCTGAGTGTAGAGCGGCAAGACACGCAGAAGACGCAGATACGCAGCTCTCCGAAGCTAAGTGCCGGTCCCGGGCTTCTTTCGGCACAAACCGCTCTCAGGAGCTCCCTGCGCTCGCCACAATGCTCTGTGTGCGAAGAAGCAGCTTCTTCGCCTCCGGGAGAATCGGCGAGCGGCAGCTTCCCAAAGGCGAAGATGCAAGCTGCAGCACACAGGCACAGTGTGGGCAGCCTTCAGACTTCGAGAAAACAGTACTTTACCACTCTCCTGCCTTTTCCATGGTTATTCTATTGGAAAAGAACGAGTTTTGGACAACTACCTTTCATTCTTGCCAAACTCTTTGCAGACCCCCGTGCAAGCTTTAGAACAAGATTTTGGATGTTTTCTTTCCTGGCAGAGTTTCTCCTTGCAAGATATGGTGGAAAAGCTTTTTGCTGAGTGTAGAGCGGCAAGACACGCAGAAGACGCAGATACGCAGCTCTCCGAAGCTAAGTGCCGGTCCCGGGCTTCTTTCGGCACAAACCGCTCTCAGGAGCTCCCTGCGCTCGCCACAATGCTCTGTGTGCGAAGAAGCCGCTTCTTCGCCTCCGGGAGAATCGGCAAGCGGCAGCTTCCCAAAGGCGAAGATGCAAGCTGCAGCACGCAGGCACAGTGTGGGCAGCCTTCAGACTTAGAGAAAACAGTACTTTACCACTCTCCTGCCTTTTCCATGGTTATTCTATTGGAAAAGAACGAGTTTTGGACAACTACCTTTCATTCTTGCCAAACTCTTTGCAGACCCCCTTGCAAGCTTTAGAACAAGATTTTGGATGTTTTCTTTCCTGGCAGAGTTTCTCCTTGCAAGATATGGTGGAAAAGCTTTTTGCTGAGTGTAGAGCGGCAAGACACGCAGAAGACGCAGATACGCAGCTCTCCGAAGCTAAGTGCCGGTCCCGGGCTTCTTTCGGCACAAACCGCTCTCAGGAGCTCCCTGCGCTCGCCACAATGCTCTGTGTGCGAAGAAGCCGCTTCTTCGCCTCCGGGAGAATCGGCGAGCGGCAGCTTCCCAAAGGCGAAGATGCAAGCTGCAGCACACAGGCACAGTGTGGGCAGCCTTCAGACTTCGAGAAAACAGTACTTTACCACTCTCCTGCCTTTTCCATGGTTATTCTATTGGAAAAGAACGAGTTTTGGACAACTACCTTTCATTCTTGCCAAACTCTTTGCAGACCCCCGTGCAAGCTTTAGAACAAGATTTTGGATGTTTTCTTTCCTGGCAGAGTTTCTCCTTGCAAGATATGGTGGAAAAGCTTTTTGCTGAGTGTAGAGCGGCAAGACACGCAGAAGACGCAGATACGCAGCTCTCCGAAGCTAAGTGCCGGTCCCGGGCTTCTTTCGGCACAAACCGCTCTCAGGAGCTCCCTGCGCTCGCCACAATGCTCTGTGTGCGAAGAAGCCGCTTCTTCGCCTCCTGGAGAATCGGCGAGCGGCAGCTTCCCAAAGGCGAAGATGCAAGCTGCACGACACAGGCACAGTGTGGGCAGCCTTCAGACTTCGAGAAAACAGTACTTTACCACTCTCCTGCCTTTTCCATGGTTATTCTATTGGAAAAGAACGAGTTTTGGACAACTACCTTTCATTCTTGCCAAACTCTTTGCAGACCCCCGTGCAAGCTTTAGAACAAGATTTTGGATGTTTTCTTTCCTGGCAGAGTTTCTCCTTGCAAGATATGGTGGAAAAGCTTTTTGCTGAGTGTAGAGCGGCAAGACACGCAGAAGACGCAGATACGCAGCTCTCCGAAGCTAAGTGCCGGTCCCGGGCTTCTTTCGGCACAAACCGCTCTCAGGAGCTCCCTGCGCTCGCCACAATGCTCTGTGTGCGAAGAAGCCGCTTCTTCGCCTCCGGGAGAATCGGCGAGCGGCAGCTTCCCAAAGGCGAAGATGCAAGCTGCAGCACACAGGCACAGTGTGGGCAGCATTCAGACTTAGAGAAAACAGTACTTTACCACTCTCCTGCCTTTTCCATGGTTATTCTATTGGAAAAGAACGAGTTTTGGACAACTACCTTTCATTCTTGCCAAACTCTTTGCAGACCCCCGTGCAAGCTTTAGAACAAGATTTTGGATGTTTTCTTTCCTGGCAGAGTTTCTCCTTGCAAGATATGGTGGAAAAGCTTTTTGCTGAGTGTAGAGCGGCAAGACACGCAGAAGACGCAGATACGCAGCTCTCCGAAGCTAAGTGCCGGTCCCGGGCTTCTTTCGGCACAAACCGCTCTCAGGAGCTCCCTGCGCTCGCCACAATGCTCTGTGTGCGAAGAAGCCGCTTCTTCGCCTCCGGGAGAATCGGCGAGCGGCAGCTTCCCAAAGGCGAAGATGCAAGCTGCAGCACACAGGCACAGTGTGGGCAGCCTTCAGACTTAGAGAAAACAGTACTTTACCACTCTCCTGCCTTTTCCATGGTTATTCTATTGGAAAAGAACGAGTTTTGGACAACTACCTTTCATTCTTGCCAAACTCTTTGCAGACCCCCGTGCAAGCTTTAGAAGAAGATTTTGGATGTTTTCTTTCCTGGCAGAGTTTCTCCTTGCAAGATATGGTGGAAAAGCTTTTTGCTGAGTGTAGAGCGGCAAGACACGCAGAAGACGCAGATACGCAGCTCTCCGAAGCTAAGTGCCGGTCCCGGGCTTCTTTCGGCACAAACCGCTCTCAGGAGCTCCCTGCGCTCGCCACAATGCTCTGTGTGCGAAGAAGCCGCTTCTTCGCCTCCGGGAGAATCGGCGAGCGGCAGCTTCCCAAAGGCGAAGATGCAAGCTGCAGCACGCAGGCACAGTGTGGGCAGCCTTCAGACTTAGAGAAAACAGTACTTTACCACTCTCCTGCCTTTTCCATGGTTATTCTATTGGAAAAGAACGAGTTTTGGACAACTACCTTTCATTCTTGCCAAACTCTTTGCAGACCCCCGTGCAAGCTTTAGAACAAGATTTTGGATGTTTTCTTTCCTGGCAGAGTTTCTCCTTGCAAGATATGGTGGAAAAGCTTTTTGCTGAGTGTAGAGCGGCAAGACACGCAGAAGACGCAGATACGCAGCTCTCCGAAGCTAAGTGCCGGTCCCGGGCTTCTTTCGGCACAAACCGCTCTCAGGAGCTCCCTGCGCTCGCCACAATGCTCTGTGTGCGAAGAAGCCGCTTCTTCGCCTCCGGGAGAATCGGCGAGCGGCAGCTTCCCAAAGGCGAAGATGCAAGCTGCAGCACACAGGCACAGTGTGGGCAGCCTTCAGACTTCGAGAAAACAGTACTTTACCACTCTCCTGTCTTTTCCATGGTTATTCTATTGGAAAAGAACGAGTTTTGGACAACTACCTTTCATTCTTGCCAAACTCTTTGCAGACCCCCGTGCAAGCTTTAGAACAAGATTTTGGATGTTTTCTTTCCTGGCAGAGTTTCTCCTTGCAAGATATGGTGGAAAAGCTTTTTGCTGAGTGTAGAGCGGCAAGACACGCAGAAGACGCAGATACGCAGCTCTCCGAAGCTAAGTGCCGGTCCCGGGCTTCTTTCGGCACAAACCGCTCTCAGGAGCTCCCTGCGCTCGCCACAATGCTCTGTGTGCGAAGAAGCCGCTTCTTCGCCTCCGGGAGAATCGGCGAGCGGCAGCTTCCCAAAGGCGAAGATGCAAGCTGCAGCACGCAGGCACAGTGTGGGCAGCCTTCAGACTTAGAGAAAACAGTACTTTACCACTCTCCTGCCTTTTCCATGGTTATTCTATTGGAAAAGAACGAGTTTTGGACAACTACCTTTCATTCTTGCCAAACTCTTTGCAGACCCCCGTGCAAGCTTTAGAACAAGATTTTGGATGTTTTCTTTCCTGGCAGAGTTTCTCCTTGCAAGATATGCTGGAAAAGCTTCTGGCTGAGTGTAGAGCGGCAAGACACGCAGAAGACGCAGATACGCAGCTCTCCGAAGCTAAGTGCCGGTCCCGGGCTTCTTTCGGCACAAACCGCTCTCAGGAGCTCCCTGCGCTCGCCACAATGCTCTGTGTGCGAAGAAGCCGCTTCTTCGCCTCCGGGAGAATCGGCGAGCGGCAGCTTCCCAAAGGCGAAGATGCAAGCTGCAGCACACAGGCACAGTGTGGGCAGCCTTCAGACTTAGAGAAAACAGTACTTTACCACTCTCCTGTCTTTTCCATGGTTATTCTATTGGAAAAGAACGAGTTTTGGACAACTACCTTTCATTCTTGCCAAACTCTTTGCAGACCCCCGTGCAAGCTTTAGAACAAGATTTTGGATGTTTTCTTTCCTGGCAGAGTTTCTCCTTGCAAGATATGGTGGAAAAGCTTTTTGCTGAGTGTAGAGCGGCAAGACACGCAGAAGACGCAGATACGCAGCTCTCCGAAGCTAAGTGCCGGTCCCGGGCTTCTTTCGGCACAAACCGCTCTCAGGAGCTCCCTGCGCTCGCCACAATGCTCTGTGTGCGAAGAAGCAGCTTCTTCGCCTCCTGGAGAATCGGCGAGCGGCAGCTTCCCAAAGGCGAAGATGCAAGCTGCAGCACACAGGCACAGTGTGGGCAGCCTTCAGACTTAGAGAAAACAGTACTTTACCACTCTCCTGCCTTTTCCATGGTTATTCTATTGGAAAAGAACGAGTTTTGGACAACTACCTTTCATTCTTGCCAAACTCTTTGCAGACCCCCGTGCAAGCTTTAGAACAAGATTTTGGATGTTTTCTTTCCTGGCAGAGTTTCTCCTTGCAAGATATGGTGGAAAAGCTTTTTGCTGAGTGTAGAGCGGCAAGACACGCAGAAGACGCAGATACGCAGCTCTCCGAAGCTAAGTGCCGGTCCCGGGCTTCTTTCGGCACAAACCGCTCTCAGGAGCTCCCTGCGCTCGCCACAATGCTCTGTGTGCGAAGAAGCCGCTTCTTCGCCTCCTGGAGAATCGGCGAGCGGCAGCTTCCCAAAGGCGAAGATGCAAGCTGCAGCACGCAGGCACAGTGTGGGCAGCCTTCAGACTTAGAGAAAACAGTACTTTACCACTCTCCTGCCTTTTCCATGGTTATTCTATTGGAAAAGAACGAGTTTTGGACAACTACCTTTCATTCTTGCCAAACTCTTTGCAGACCCCCGTGCAAGCTTTAGAACAAGATTTTGGATGTTTTCTTTCCTGGCAGAGTTTCTCCTTGCAAGATATGGTGGAAAAGCTTTTTGCTGAGTGTAGAGCGGCAAGACACGCAGAAGACGCAGATACGCAGCTCTCCGAAGCTAAGTGCCGGTCCCGGGCTTCTTTCGGCACAAACCGCTCTCAGGAGCTCCCTGCGCTCGCCACAATGCTCTGTGTGCGAAGAAGCAGCTTCTTCGCCTCCTGGAGAATCGGCGAGCGGCAGCTTCCCAAAGGCGAAGATGCAAGCTGCAGCACACAGGCACAGTGTGGGCAGCCTTCAGACTTCGAGAAAACAGTACTTTACCACTCTCCTGCCTTTTCCATGGTTATTCTATTGGAAAAGAACGAGTTTTGGACAACTACCTTTCATTCTTGCCAAACTCTTTGCAGACCCCCGTGCAAGCTTTAGAAGAAGATTTTGGATGTTTTCTTTCCTGGCAGAGTTTCTCCTTGCAAGATATGGTGGAAAAGCTTTTTGCTGAGTGTAGAGCGGCAAGACACGCAGAAGACGCAGATACGCAGCTCTCCGAAGCTAAGTGCCGGTCCCGGGCTTCTTTCGGCACAAACCGCTCTCAGGAGCTCCCTGCGCTCGCCACAATGCTCTGTGTGCGAAGAAGCCGCTTCTTCGCCTCCGGGAGAATCGGCGAGCGGCAGCTTCCCAAAGGCGAAGATGCAAGCTGCAGCACACAGGCACAGTGTGGGCAGCATTCAGACTTCGAGAAAACAGTACTTTACCACTCTCCTGCCTTTTCCATGGTTATTCTATTGGAAAAGAACGAGTTTTGGACAACTACCTTTCATTCTTGCCAAACTCTTTGCAGACCCCCGTGCAAGCTTTAGAACAAGATTTTGGATGTTTTCTTTCCTGGCAGAGTTTCTCCTTGCAAGATATGGTGGAAAAGCTTTTTGCTGAGTGTAGAGCGGCAAGACACGCAGAAGACGCAGATACGCAGCTCTCCGAAGCTAAGTGCCGGTCCCGGGCTTCTTTCGGCACAAACCGCTCTCAGGAGCTCCCTGCGCTCGCCACAATGCTCTGTGTGCGAAGAAGCAGCTTCTTCGCCTCCGGGAGAATCGGCGAGCGGCAGCTTCCCAAAGGCGAAGATGCAAGCTGCAGCACACAGGCACAGTGTGGGCAGCCTTCAGACTTAGAGAAAACAGTACTTTACCACTCTCCTGCCTTTTCCATGGTTATTCTATTGGAAAAGAACGAGTTTTGGACAACTACCTTTCATTCTTGCCAAACTCTTTGCAGACCCCCGTGCAAGCTTTAGAAGAAGATTTTGGATGTTTTCTTTCCTGGCAGAGTTTCTCCTTGCAAGATATGGTGGAAAAGCTTTTTGCTGAGTGTAGAGCGGCAAGACACGCAGAAGACGCAGATACGCAGCTCTCCGAAGCTAAGTGCCGGTCCCGGGCTTCTTTCGGCACAAACCGCTCTCAGGAGCTCCCTGCGCTCGCCACAATGCTCTGTGTGCGAAGAAGCCGCTTCTTCGCCTCCGGGAGAATCGGCGAGCGGCAGCTTCCCAAAGGCGAAGATGCAAGCTGCAGCACACAGGCACAGTGTGGGCAGCCTTCAGACTTCGAGAAAACAGTACTTTACCACTCTCCTGCCTTTTCCATGGTTATTCTATTGGAAAAGAACGAGTTTTGGACAACTACCTTTCATTCTTGCCAAACTCTTTGCAGACCCCCGTGCAAGCTTTAGAACAAGATTTTGGATGTTTTCTTTCCTGGCAGAGTTTCTCCTTGCAAGATATGGTGGAAAAGCTTTTTGCTGAGTGTAGAGCGGCAAGACACGCAGAAGACGCAGATACGCAGCTCTCCGAAGCTAAGTGCCGGTCCCGGGCTTCTTTCGGCACAAACCGCTCTCAGGAGCTCCCTGCGCTCGCCACAATGCTCTGTGTGCGAAGAAGCCGCTTCTTCGCCTCCTGGAGAATCGGCGAGCGGCAGCTTCCCAAAGGCGAAGATGCAAGCTGCAGCACACAGGCACAGTGTGGGCAGCCTTCAGACTTAGAGAAAACAGTACTTTACCACTCTCCTGCCTTTTTCATGGTTATTCTATTGGAAAAGAACGAGTTTTGGACAACTACCTTTCATTCTTGCCAAACTCTTTGCAGACCCCCGTGCAAGCTTTAGAACAAGATTTTGGATGTTTTCTTTCCTGGCAGAGTTTCTCCTTGCAAGATATGGTGGAAAAGCTTTTTGCTGAGTGTAGAGCGGCAAGACACGCAGAAGACGCAGATACGCAGCTCTCCGAAGCTAAGTGCCGGTCCCGGGCTTCTTTCGGCACAAACCGCTCTCAGGAGCTCCCTGCGCTCGCCACAATGCTCTGTGTGCGAAGAAGCAGCTTCTTCGCCTCCGGGAGAATCGGCGAGCGGCAGCTTCCCAAAGGCGAAGATGCAAGCTGCAGCACACAGGCACAGTGTGGGCAGCCTTCAGACTTCGAGAAAACAGTACTTTACCACTCTCCTGCCTTTTCCATGGTTATTCTATTGGAAAAGAACGAGTTTTGGACAACTACCTTTCATTCTTGCCAAACTCTTTGCAGACCCCCGTGCAAGCTTTAGAACAAGATTTTGGATGTTTTCTTTCCTGGCAGAGTTTCTCCTTGCAAGATATGGTGGAAAAGCTTTTTGCTGAGTGTAGAGCGGCAAGACACGCAGAAGACGCAGATACGCAGCTCTCCGAAGCTAAGTGCCGGTCCCGGGCTTCTTTCGGCACAAACCGCTCTCAGGAGCTCCCTGCGCTCGCCACAATGCTCTGTGTGCGAAGAAGCCGCTTCTTCGCCTCCGGGAGAATCGGCGAGCGGCAGCTTCCCAAAGGCGAAGATGCAAGCTGCAGCACACAGGCACAGTGTGGGCAGCATTCAGACTTAGAGAAAACAGTACTTTACCACTCTCCTGCCTTTTCCATGGTTATTCTATTGGAAAAGAACGAGTTTTGGACAACTACCTTTCATTCTTGCCAAACTCTTTGCAGACCCCCGTGCAAGCTTTAGAACAAGATTTTGGATGTTTTCTTTCCTGGCAGAGTTTCTCCTTGCAAGATATGGTGGAAAAGCTTTTGGCTGAGTGTAGAGCGGCAAGACACGCAGAAGACGCAGATACGCAGCTCTCCGAAGCTAAGTGCCGGTCCCGGGCTTCTTTCGGCACAAACCGCTCTCAGGAGCTCCCTGCGCTCGCCACAATGCTCTGTGTGCGAAGAAGCCGCTTCTTCGCCTGCGGGAGAATCGGCGAGCGGCAGCTTCCCAAAGGCGAAGATGCAAGCTGCAGCACACAGGCACAGTGTGGGCAGCATTCAGACTTAGAGAAAACAGTACTTTACCACTCTCCTGCCTTTTCCATGGTTATTCTATTGGAAAAGAACGAGTTTTGGACAACTACCTTTCATTCTTGCCAAACTCTTTGCAGACCCCCGTGCAAGCTTTAGAACAAGATTTTGGATGTTTTCTTTCCTGGCAGAGTTTCTCCTTGCAAGATATGGTGGAAAAGCTTTTGGCTGAGTGTAGAGCGGCAAGACACGCAGAAGACGCAGATACGCAGCTCTCCGAAGCTAAGTGCCGGTCCCGGGCTTCTTTCGGCACAAACCGCTCTCAGGAGCTCCCTGCGCTCGCCACAATGCTCTGTGTGCGAAGAAGCCGCTTCTTTGCCTCCGGGAGAATCGGCGAGCGGCAGCTTCCCAAAGGCGAAGATGCAAGCTGCAGCACACAGGCACAGTGTGGGCAGCCTTCAGACTTCGAGAAAACAGTACTTTACCACTCTCCTGCCTTTTCCATGGTTATTCTATTGGAAAAGAACGAGTTTTGGACAACTACCTTTCATTCTTGCCAAACTCTTTGCAGACCCCCGTGCAAGCTTTAGAACAAGATTTTGGATGTTTTCTTTCCTGGCAGAGTTTCTCCTTGCAAGATATGGTGGAAAAGCTTTTTGCTGAGTGTAGAGCGGCAAGACACGCAGAAGACGCAGATACGCAGCTCTCCGAAGCTAAGTGCCGGTCCCGGGCTTCTTTCGGCACAAACCGCTCTCAGGAGCTCCCTGCGCTCGCCACAATGCTCTGTGTGCGAAGAAGCCGCTTCTTCGCCTCCGGGAGAATCGGCGAGCGGCAGCTTCCCAAAGGCGAAGATGCAAGCTGCAGCACGCAGGCACAGTGTGGGCAGCCTTCAGACTTAGAGAAAACAGTACTTTACCACTCTCCTGCCTTTTCCATGGTTATTCTATTGGAAAAGAACGAGTTTTGGACAACTACCTTTCATTCTTGCCAAACGCTTTGCAGACCCCCTTGCAAGCTTTAGAACAAGATTTTGGATGTTTTCTTTCCTGGCAGAGTTTCTCCTTGCAAGATATGCTGGAAAAGCTTCTGGCTGAGTGTAGAGCGGCAAGACACGCAGAAGACGCAGATACGCAGCTCTCCGAAGCTAAGTGCCGGTCCCGGGCTTCTTTCGGCACAAACCGCTCTCAGGAGCTCCCTGCGCTCGCCACAATGCTGTGTGTGCGAAGAAGCCGCTTCTTCGCCTCCGGGAGAATCGGCGAGCGGCAGCTTCCCAAAGGCGAAGATGCAAGCTGCAGCACACAGGCACAGTGTGGGCAGCCTTCAGACTTAGAGAAAACAGTACTTTACCACTCTCCTGTCTTTTCCATGGTTATTCTATTGGAAAAGAACGAGTTTTGGACAACTACCTTTCATTCTTGCCAAACTCTTTGCAGACCCCCGTGCAAGCTTTAGAACAAGATTTTGGATGTTTTCTTTCCTGGCAGAGTTTCTCCTTGCAAGATATGGTGGAAAAGCTTTTTGCTGAGTGTAGAGCGGCAAGACACGCAGAAGACGCAGATACGCAGCTCTCCGAAGCTAAGTGCCGGTCCCGGGCTTCTTTCGGCACAAACCGCTCTCAGGAGCTCCCTGCGCTCGCCACAATGCTCTGTGTGCGAAGAAGCAGCTTCTTCGCCTCCGGGAGAATCGGCGAGCGGCAGCTTCCCAAAGGCGAAGATGCAAGCTGCAGCACGCAGGCACAGTGTGGGCAGCCTTCAGACTTAGAGAAAACAGTACTTTACCACTCTCCTGCCTTTTCCATGGTTATTCTATTGGAAAAGAACGAGTTTTGGACAACTACCTTTCATTCTTGCCAAACTCTTTGCAGACCCCCGTGCAAGCTTTAGAACAAGATTTTGGATGTTTTCTTTCCTGGCAGAGTTTCTCCTTGCAAGATATGGTGGAAAAGCTTTTTGCTGAGTGTAGAGCGGCAAGACACGCAGAAGACGCAGATACGCAGCTCTCCGAAGCTAAGTGCCGGTCCCGGGCTTCTTTCGGCACAAACCGCTCTCAGGAGCTCCCTGCGCTCGCCACAATGCTCTGTGTGCGAAGAAGCCGCTTCTTTGCCTCCGGGAGAATCGGCGAGCGGCAGCTTCCCAAAGGCGAAGATGCAAGCTGCAGCACACAGGCACAGTGTGGGCAGCCTTCAGACTTAGAGAAAACAGTACTTTACCACTCTCCTGCCTTTTCCATGGTTATTCTATTGGAAAAGAACGAGTTTTGGACAACTACCTTTCATTCTTGCCAAACTCTTTGCAGACCCCCGTGCAAGCTTTAGAACAAGATTTTGGATGTTTTCTTTCCTGGCAGAGTTTCTCCTTGCAAGATATGGTGGAAAAGCTTTTTGCTGAGTGTAGAGCGGCAAGACACGCAGAAGACGCAGATACGCAGCTCTCCGAAGCTAAGTGCCGGTCCTGGGCTTCTTTCGGCACAAACCGCTCTCAGGAGCTCCCTGCGCTCGCCACAATGCTCTGTGTGCGAAGAAGCCGCTTCTTCGCCTCCTGGAGAATCGGCGAGCGGCAGCTTCCCAAAGGCGAAGATGCAAGCTGCAGCACACAGGCACAGTGTGGGCAGCCTTCAGACTTAGAGAAAACAGTACTTTACCACTCTCCTGCCTTTTCCATGGTTATTCTATTGGAAAAGAACGAGTTTTGGACAACTACCTTTCATTCTTGCCAAACTCTTTGCAGACCCCCGTGCAAGCTTTAGAACAAGATTTTGGATGTTTTCTTTCCTGGCAGAGTTTCTTCTTGCAAGATATGGTGGAAAAGCTTTTTGCTGAGTGTAGAGCGGCAAGACACGCAGAAGACGCAGATACGCAGCTCTCCGAAGCTAAGTGCCGGTCCCGGGCTTCTTTCGGCACAAACCGCTCTCAGGAGCTCCCTGCGCTCGCCACAATGCTCTGTGTGCGAAGAAGCCGCTTCTTCGCCTCCGGGAGAATCGGCGAGCGGCAGCTTCCCAAAGGCGAAGATGCAAGCTGCAGCACACAGGCACAGTGTGGGCAGCCTTCAGACTTAGAGAAAACAGTACTTTACCACTCTCCTGCCTTTTCCATGGTTATTCTATTGGAAAAGAACGAGTTTTGGACAACTACCTTTCATTCTTGCCAAACTCTTTGCAGACCCCCGTGCAAGCTTTAGAACAAGATTTTGGATGTTTTCTTTCCTGGCAGAGTTTCTCCTTGCAAGATATGGTGGAAAAGCTTTTTGCTGAGTGTAGAGCGGCAAGACACGCAGAAGACGCAGATACGCAGCTCTCCGAAGCTAAGTGCCGGTCCCGGGCTTCTTTCGGCACAAACCGCTCTCAGGAGCTCCCTGCGCTCGCCACAATGCTCTGTGTGCGAAGAAGCCGCTTCTTCGCCTCCTGGAGAATCGGCGAGCGGCAGCTTCCCAAAGGCGAAGATGCAAGCTGCAGCACGCAGGCACAGTGTGGGCAGCCTTCAGACTTAGAGAAAACAGTACTTTACCACTCTCCTGCCTTTTCCATGGTTATTCTATTGGAAAAGAACGAGTTTTGGACAACTACCTTTCATTCTTGCCAAACTCTTTGCAGACCCCCGTGCAAGCTTTAGAACAAGATTTTGGATGTTTTCTTTCCTGGCAGAGTTTCTCCTTGCAAGATATGGTGGAAAAGCTTTTTGCTGAGTGTAGAGCGGCAAGACACGCAGAAGACGCAGATACGCAGCTCTCCGAAGCTAAGTGCCGGTCCCGGGCTTCTTTCGGCACAAACCGCTCTCAGGAGCTCCCTGCGCTCGCCACAATGCTCTGTGTGCGAAGAAGCAGCTTCTTCGCCTCCTGGAGAATCGGCGAGCGGCAGCTTCCCAAAGGCGAAGATGCAAGCTGCAGCACACAGGCACAGTGTGGGCAGCCTTCAGACTTAGAGAAAACAGTACTTTACCACTCTCCTGCCTTTTCCATGGTTATTCTATTGGAAAAGAACGAGTTTTGGACAACTACCTTTCATTCTTGCCAAACTCTTTGCAGACCCCTGTGCAAGCTTTAGAACAAGATTTTGGATGTTTTCTTTCCTGGCAGAGTTTCTCCTTGCAAGATATGGTGGAAAAGCTTTTTGCTGAGTGTAGAGCGGCAAGACACGCAGAAGACGCAGATACGCAGCTCTCCGAAGCTAAGTGCCGGTCCCGGGCTTCTTTCGGCACAAACCGCTCTCAGGAGCTCCCTGCGCTCGCCACAATGCTCTGTGTGCGAAGAAGCAGCTTCTTCGCCTCCGGGAGAATCGGCGAGCGGCAGCTTCCCAAAGGCGAAGATGCAAGCTGCAGCACACAGGCACAGTGTGGGCAGCCTTCAGACTTAGAGAAAACAGTACTTTACCACTCTCCTGCCTTTTCCATGGTTATTCTATTGGAAAAGAACGAGTTTTGGACAACTACCTTTCATTCTTGCCAAACTCTTTGCAGACCCCCGTGCACGCTTTAGAACAAGATTTTGGATGTTTTCTTTCCTGGCAGAGTTTCTCCTTGCAAGATATGGTGGAAAAGCTTTTTGCTGAGTGTAGAGCGGCAAGACACGCAGAAGACGCAGATACGCAGCTCTCCGAAGCTAAGTGCCGGTCCCGGGCTTCTTTCGGCACAAACCGCTCTCAGGAGCTCCCTGCGCTCGCCACAATGCTCTGTGTGCGAAGAAGCCGCTTCTTCGCCTCCGGGAGAATCGGCGAGCGGCAGCTTCCCAAAGGCGAAGATGCAAGCTGCAGCACGCAGGCACAGTGTGGGCAGCCTTCAGACTTAGAGAAAACAGTACTTTACCACTCTCCTGCCTTTTCCATGGTTATTCTATTGGAAAAGAACGAGTTTTGGACAACTACCTTTCATTCTTGCCAAACTCTTTGCAGACCCCCGTGCAAGCTTTAGAACAAGATTTTGGATGTTTTCTTTCCTGGCAGAGTTTCTCCTTGCAAGATATGGTGGAAAAGCTTTTTGCTGAGTGTAGAGCGGCAAGACACGCAGAAGACGCAGATACGCAGCTCTCCGAAGCTAAGTGCCGGTCCCGGGCTTCTTTCGGCACAAACCGCTCTCAGGAGCTCCCTGCGCTCGCCACAATGCTCTGTGTGCGAAGAAGCCGCTTCTTCGCCTCCGGGAGAATCGGCGAGCGGCAGCTTCCCAAAGGCGAAGATGCAAGCTGCAGCACGCAGGCACAGTGTGGGCAGCCTTCAGACTTAGAGAAAACAGTACTTTACCACTCTCCTGCCTTTTTCATGGTTATTCTATTGGAAAAGAACGAGTTTTGGACAACTACCTTTCATTCTTGCCAAACTCTTTGCAGACCCCCGTGCAAGCTTTAGAACAAGATTTTGGATGTTTTCTTTCCTGGCAGAGTTTCTCCTTGCAAGATATGGTGGAAAAGCTTTTGGCTGAGTGTAGAGCGGCAAGACACGCAGAAGACGCAGATACGCAGCTCTCCGAAGCTAAGTGCCGGTCCCGGGCTTCTTTCGGCACAAACCGCTCTCAGGAGCTCCCTGCGCTCGCCACAATGCTCTGTGTGCGAAGAAGCAGCTTCTTCGCCTCCTGGAGAATCGGCGAGCGGCAGCTTCCCAAAGGCGAAGATGCAAGCTGCAGCACACAGGCACAGTGTGGGCAGCCTTCAGACTTAGAGAAAACAGTACTTTACCACTCTCCTGCCTTTTCCATGGTTATTCTATTGGAAAAGAACGAGTTTTGGACAACTACCTTTCATTCTTGCCAAACTCTTTGCAGACCCCCGTGCAAGCTTTAGAACAAGATTTTGGATGTTTTCTTTCCTGGCAGAGTTTCTCCTTGCAAGATATGGTGGAAAAGCTTTTTGCTGAGTGTAGAGCGGCAAGACACGCAGAAGACGCAGATACGCAGCTCTCCGAAGCTAAGTGCCGGTCCCGGGCTTCTTTCGGCACAAACCGCTCTCAGGAGCTCCCTGCGCTCGCCACAATGCTCTGTGTGCGAAGAAGCCGCTTCTTCGCCTCCGGGAGAATCGGCGAGCGGCAGCTTCCCAAAGGCGAAGATGCAAGCTGCAGCACACAGGCACAGTGTGGGCAGCCTTCAGACTTAGAGAAAACAGTACTTTACCACTCTCCTGCCTTTTCCATGGTTATTCTATTGGAAAAGAACGAGTTTTGGACAACTACCTTTCATTCTTGCCAAACTCTTTGCAGACCCCCGTGCACGCTTTAGAACAAGATTTTGGATGTTTTCTTTCCTGGCAGAGTTTCTCCTTGCAAGATATGGTGGAAAAGCTTTTTGCTGAGTGTAGAGCGGCAAGACACGCAGAAGACGCAGATACGCAGCTCTCCGAAGCTAAGTGCCGGTCCCGGGCTTCTTTCGGCACAAACCGCTCTCAGGAGCTCCCTGCGCTCGCCACAATGCTCTGTGTGCGAAGAAGCCGCTTCTTCGCCTCCTGGAGAATCGGCGAGCGGCAGCTTCCCAAAGGCGAAGATGCAAGCTGCAGCACGCAGGCACAGTGTGGGCAGCCTTCAGACTTCGAGAAAACAGTACTTTACCACTCTCCTGCCTTTTCCATGGTTATTCTATTGGAAAAGAACGAGTTTTGGACAACTACCTTTCATTCTTGCCAAACTCTTTGCAGACCCCCGTGCAAGCTTTAGAACAAGATTTTGGATGTTTTCTTTCCTGGCAGAGTTTCTCCTTGCAAGATATGGTGGAAAAGCTTTTTGCTGAGTGTAGAGCGGCAAGACACGCAGAAGACGCAGATACGCAGCTCTCCGAAGCTAAGTGCCGGTCCCGGGCTTCTTTCGGCACAAACCGCTCTCAGGAGCTCCCTGCACTCGCCACAATGCTCTGTGTGCGAAGAAGCCGCTTCTTCGCCTCCGGGAGAATCGGCGAGCAGCAGCTTCCCAAAGGCGAAGATGCAAGCTGCAGCACACAGGCACAGTGTGGGCAGCCTTCAGACTTCGAGAAAACAGTACTTTACCACTCTCCTGCCTTTTCCATGGTTATTCTATTGGAAAAGAACGAGTTTTGGACAACTACCTTTCATTCTTGCCAAACTCTTTGCAGACCCCCTTGCAAGCTTTAGAACAAGATTTTGGATGTTTTCTTTCCTGGCAGAGTTTCTCCTTGCAAGATATGGTGGAAAAGCTTTTTGCTGAGTGTAGAGCGGCAAGACACGCAGAAGACGCAGATACGCAGCTCTCCGAAGCTAAGTGCCGGTCCCGGGCTTCTTTCGGCACAAACCGCTCTCAGGAGCTCCCTGCGCTCGCCACAATGCTCTGTGTGCGAAGAAGCCGCTTCTTCGCCTCCTGGAGAATCGGCGAGCGGCAGCTTCCCAAAGGCGAAGATGCAAGCTGCAGCACACAGGCACAGTGTGGGCAGCCTTCAGACTTCGAGAAAACAGTACTTTACCACTCTCCTGCCTTTTCCATGGTTATTCTATTGGAAAAGAACGAGTTTTGGACAACTACCTTTCATTCTTGCCAAACTCTTTGCAGACCCCCGTGCAAGCTTTAGAACAAGATTTTGGATGTTTTCTTTCCTGGCAGAGTTTCTCCTTGCAAGATATGGTGGAAAAGCTTTTTGCTGAGTGTAGAGCGGCAAGACACGCAGAAGACGCAGATACGCAGCTCTCCGAAGCTAAGTGCCGGTCCCGGGCTTCTTTCGGCACAAACCGCTCTCAGGAGCTCCCTGCGCTCGCCACAATGCTCTGTGTGCGAAGAAGCCGCTTCTTCGCCTCCGGGAGAATCGGCGAGCGGCAGCTTCCCAAAGGCGAAGATGCAAGCTGCAGCACACAGGCACAGTGTGGGCAGCCTTCAGACTTCGAGAAAACAGTACTTTACCACTCTCCTGCCTTTTCCATGGTTATTCTATTGGAAAAGAACGAGTTTTGGACAACTACCTTTCATTCTTGCCAAACTCTTTGCAGACCCCCGTGCAAGCTTTAGAACAAGATTTTGGATGTTTTCTTTCCTGGCAGAGTTTCTCCTTGCAAGATATGGTGGAAAAGCTTTTTGCTGAGTGTAGAGCGGCAAGACACGCAGAAGACGCAGATACGCAGCTCTCCGAAGCTAAGTGCCGGTCCCGGGCTTCTTTCGGCACAAACCGCTCTCAGGAGCTCCCTGCGCTCGCCACAATGCTCTGTGTGCGAAGAAGCCGCTTCTTCGCCTCCGGGAGAATCGGCGAGCGGCAGCTTCCCAAAGGCGAAGATGCAAGCTGCAGCACACAGGCACAGTGTGGGCAGCCTTCAGACTTAGAGAAAACAGTACTTTACCACTCTCCTGCCTTTTCCATGGTTATTCTATTGGAAAAGAACGAGTTTTGGACAACTACCTTTCATTCTTGCCAAACTCTTTGCAGACCCCCGTGCAAGCTTTAGAACAAGATTTTGGATGTTTTCTTTCCTGGCAGAGTTTCTCCTTGCAAGATATGGTGGAAAAGCTTTTTGCTGAGTGTAGAGCGGCAAGACACGCAGAAGACGCAGATACGCAGCTCTCCGAAGCTAAGTGCCGGTCCCGGGCTTCTTTCGGCACAAACCGCTCTCAGGAGCTCCCTGCGCTCGCCACAATGCTCTGTGTGCGAAGAAGCCGCTTCTTCGCCTCCTGGAGAATCGGCGAGCGGCAGCTTCCCAAAGGCGAAGATGCAAGCTGCAGCACGCAGGCACAGTGTGGGCAGCCTTCAGACTTAGAGAAAACAGTACTTTACCACTCTCCTGCCTTTTTCATGGTTATTCTATTGGAAAAGAACGAGTTTTGGACAACTACCTTTCATTCTTGCCAAACTCTTTGCAGACCCCCGTGCAAGCTTTAGAACAAGATTTTGGATGTTTTCTTTCCTGGCAGAGTTTCTCCTTGCAAGATATGGTGGAAAAGCTTTTTGCTGAGTGTAGAGCGGCAAGACACGCAGAAGACGCAGATACGCAGCTCTCCGAAGCTAAGTGCCGGTCCCGGGCTTCTTTCGGCACAAACCGCTCTCAGGAGCTCCCTGCGCTCGCCACAATGCTCTGTGTGCGAAGAAGCAGCTTCTTCGCCTCCTGGAGAATCGGCGAGCGGCAGCTTCCCAAAGGCGAAGATGCAAGCTGCAGCACACAGGCACAGTGTGGGCAGCCTTCAGACTTAGAGAAAACAGTACTTTACCACTCTCCTGCCTTTTCCATGGTTATTCTATTGGAAAAGAACGAGTTTTGGACAACTACCTTTCATTCTTGCCAAACTCTTTGCAGACCCCCGTGCAAGCTTTAGAACAAGATTTTGGATGTTTTCTTTCCTGGCAGAGTTTCTCCTTGCAAGATATGGTGGAAAAGCTTTTTGCTGAGTGTAGAGCGGCAAGACACGCAGAAGACGCAGATACGCAGCTCTCCGAAGCTAAGTGCCGGTCCCGGGCTTCTTTCGGCACAAACCGCTCTCAGGAGCTCCCTGCGCTTGCCACAATGCTCTGTGTGCGAAGAAGCCGCTTCTTCGCCTCCGGGAGAATCGGCGAGCGGCAGCTACCCAAAGGCGAAGATGCAAGCTGCAGCACACAGGCACAGTGTGGGCAGCATTCAGACTTAGAGAAAACAGTACTTTACCACTCTCCTGCCTTTTCCATGTTTATTCTATTGGAAAAGAACGAGTTTTGGACAACTACCTTTCATTCTTGCCAAACTCTTTGCAGACCCCCGTGCAAGCTTTAGAACAAGATTTTGGATGTTTTCTTTCCTGGCAGAGTTTCTCCTTGCAAGATATGGTGGAAAAGCTTTTTGCTGAGTGTAGAGCGGCAAGACACGCAGAAGACGCAGATACGCAGCTCTCCGAAGCTAAGTGCCGGTCCCGGGCTTCTTTCGGCACAAACCGCTCTCAGGAGCTCCCTGCGCTCGCCACAATGCTCTGTGTGCGAAGAAGCCGCTTCTTCGCCTCCTGGAGAATCGGCGAGCGGCAGCTTCCCAAAGGCGAAGATGCAAGCTGCAGCACACAGGCACAGTGTGGGCAGCATTCAGACTTAGAGAAAACAGTACTTTACCACTCTCCTGCCTTTTCCATGGTTATTCTATTGGAAAAGAACGAGTTTTGGACAACTACCTTTCATTCTTGCCAAACTCTTTGCAGACCCCCGTGCAAGCTTTAGAACAAGATTTTGGATGTTTTCTTTCCTGGCAGAGTTTCTCCTTGCAAGATATGGTGGAAAAGCTTTTTGCTGAGTGTAGAGCGGCAAGACACGCAGAAGACGCAGATACGCAGCTCTCCGAAGCTAAGTGCCGGTCCCGGGCTTCTTTCGGCACAAACCGCTCTCAGGAGCTCCCTGCGCTCGCCACAATGCTCTGTGTGCGAAGAAGCCGCTTCTTCGCCTGCGGGAGAATCGGCGAGCGGCAGCTTCCCAAAGGCGAAGATGCAAGCTGCAGCACACAGGCACAGTGTGGGCAGCCTTCAGACTTAGAGAAAACAGTACTTTACCACTCTCCTGCCTTTTCCATGGTTATTCTATTGGAAAAGAACGAGTTTTGGACAACTACCTTTCATTCTTGCCAAACTCTTTGCAGACCCCCGTGCAAGCTTTAGAACAAGATTTTGGATGTTTTCTTTCCTGGCAGAGTTTCTCCTTGCAAGATATGGTGGAAAAGCTTTTTGCTGAGTGTAGAGCGGCAAGACACGCAGAAGACGCAGATACGCAGCTCTCCGAAGCTAAGTGCCGGTCCCGGGCTTCTTTCGGCACAAACCGCTCTCAGGAGCTCCCTGCGCTCGCCACAATGCTCTGTGTGCGAAGAAGCCGCTTCTTCGCCTCCGGGAGAATCGGCGAGCGGCAGCTTCCCAAAGGCGAAGATGCAAGCTGCAGCACGCAGGCACAGTGTGGGCAGCCTTCAGACTTAGAGAAAACAGTACTTTACCACTCTCCTGCCTTTTCCATGGTTATTCTATTGGAAAAGAACGAGTTTTGGACAACTACCTTTCATTCTTGCCAAACTCTTTGCAGACCCCCGTGCAAGCTTTAGAACAAGATTTTGGATGTTTTCTTTCCTGGCAGAGTTTCTCCTTGCAAGATATGCTGGAAAAGCTTCTGGCTGAGTGTAGAGCGGCAAGACACGCAGAAGACGCAGATACGCAGCTCTCCGAAGCTAAGTGCCGGTCCCGGGCTTCTTTCGGCACAAACCGCTCTCAGGAGCTCCCTGCGCTCGCCACAATGCTCTGTGTGCGAAGAAGCCGCTTCTTCGCCTCCGGGAGAATCGGCGAGCGGCAGCTTCCCAAAGGCGAAGATGCAAGCTGCAGCACACAGGCACAGTGTGGGCAGCCTTCAGACTTAGAGAAAACAGTACTTTACCACTCTCCTGCCTTTTCCATGGTTATTCTATTGGAAAAGAACGAGTTTTGGACAACTACCTTTCATTCTTGCCAAACTCTTTGCAGACCCCCGTGCAAGCTTTAGAACAAGATTTTGGATGTTTTCTTTCCTGGCAGAGTTTCTCCTTGCAAGATATGGTGGAAAAGCTTTTTGCTGAGTGTAGAGCGGCAAGACACGCAGAAGACGCAGATACGCAGCTCTCCGAAGCTAAGTGCCGGTCCCGGGCTTCTTTCGGCACAAACCGCTCTCAGGAGCTCCCTGCGCTCGCCACAATGCTCTGTGTGCGAAGAAGCCGCTTCTTCGCCTCCTGGAGAATCGGCGAGCGGCAGCTTCCCAAAGGCGAAGATGCAAGCTGCAGCACACAGGCACAGTGTGGGCAGCCTTCAGACTTAGAGAAAACAGTACTTTACCACTCTCCTGCCTTTTCCATGGTTATTCAATTGGAAAAGAACGAGTTTTGGACAACTACCTTTCATTCTTGCCAAACTCTTTGCAAACCCCCGTGCAAGCTTTAGAACAAGATTTTGGATGTTTTCTTTCCTGGCAGAGTTTCTCCTTGCAAGATATGGTGGAAAAGCTTTTTGCTGAGTGTAGAGCGGCAAGACACGCAGAAGACGCAGATACGCAGCTCTCCGAAGCTAAGTGCCGGTCCCGGGCTTCTTTCGGCACAAACCGCTCTCAGGAGCTCCCTGCGCTCGCCACAATGCTCTGTGTGCGAAGAAGCCGCTTCTTCGCCTGCGGGAGAATCGGCGAGCGGCAGCTTCCCAAAGGCGAAGATGCAAGCTGCAGCACACAGGCACAGTGTGGGCAGCCTTCAGACTTCGAGAAAACAGTACTTTACCACTCTCCTGCCTTTTCCATGGTTATTCTATTGGAAAAGAACGAGTTTTGGACAACTACCTTTCATTCTTGCCAAACTCTTTGCAGACCCCCGTGCAAGCTTTAGAAGAAGATTTTGGATGTTTTCTTTCCTGGCAGAGTTTCTCCTTGCAAGATATGGTGGAAAAGCTTTTTGCTGAGTGTAGAGCGGCAAGACACGCAGAAGACGCAGATACGCAGCTCTCCGAAGCTAAGTGCCGGTCCCGGGCTTCTTTCGGCACAAACCGCTCTCAGGAGCTCCCTGCGCTCGCCACAATGCTCTGTGTGCGAAGAAGCCGCTTCTTCGCCTCCTGGAGAATCGGCGAGCGGCAGCTTCCCAAAGGCGAAGATGCAAGCTGCAGCACGCAGGCACAGTGTGGGCAGCCTTCAGACTTCGAGAAAACAGTACTTTACCACTCTCCTGCCTTTTCCATGGTTATTCTATTGGAAAAGAACGAGTTTTGGACAACTACCTTTCATTCTTGCCAAACTCTTTGCAGACCCCCGTGCAAGCTTTAGAACAAGATTTTGGATGTTTTCTTTCCTGGCAGAGTTTCTCCTTGCAAGATATGGTGGAAAAGCTTTTTGCTGAGTGTAGAGCGGCAAGACACGCAGAAGACGCAGATACGCAGCTCTCCGAAGCTAAGTGCCGGTCCCGGGCTTCTTTCGGCACAAACCGCTCTCAGGAGCTCCCTGCGCTTGCCACAATGCTCTGTGTGCGAAGAAGCAGCTTCTTCGCCTCCTGGAGAATCGGCGAGCGGCAGCTTCCCAAAGCGAAGATGCAAGCTGCAGCACACAGGCACAGTGTGGGCAGCCTTCAGACTTAGAGAAAACAGTACTTTACCACTCTCCTGCCTTTTCCATGGTTATTCTATTGGAAAAGAACGAGTTTTGGACAACTACCTTTCATTCTTGCCAAACTCTTTGCAGACCCCCGTGCAAGCTTTAGAACAAGATTTTGGATGTTTTCTTTCCTGGCAGAGTTTCTCCTTGCAAGATATGGTGGAAAAGCTTTTTGCTGAGTGTAGAGCGGCAAGACACGCAGAAGACGCAGATACGCAGCTCTCCGAAGCTAAGTGCCGGTCCCGGGCTTCTTTCGGCACAAACCGCTCTCAGGAGCTCCCTGCGCTCGCCACAATGCTCTGTGTGCGAAGAAGCCGCTTCTTCGCCTCCGGGAGAATCGGCGAGCGGCAGCTTCCCAAAGGCGAAGATGCAAGCTGCAGCACACAGGCACAGTGTGGGCAGCCTTCAGACTTCGAGAAAACAGTACTTTACCACTCTCCTGCCTTTTCCATGGTTATTCTATTGGAAAAGAACGAGTTTTGGACAACTACCTTTCATTCTTGCCAAACTCTTTGCAGACCCCCGTGCAAGCTTTAGAACAAGATTTTGGATGTTTTCTTTCCTGGCAGAGTTTCTCCTTGCAAGATATGGTGGAAAAGCTTTTTGCTGAGTGTAGAGCGGCAAGACACGCAGAAGACGCAGATACGCAGCTCTCCGAAGCTAAGTGCCGGTCCCGGGCTTCTTTCGGCACAAACCGCTCTCAGGAGCTCCCTGCGCTCGCCACAATGCTCTGTGTGCGAAGAAGCCGCTTCTTCGCCTCCGGGAGAATCGGCGAGCGGCAGCTTCCCAAAGGCGAAGATGCAAGCTGCAGCACGCAGGCACAGTGTGGGCAGCCTTCAGACTTAGAGAAAACAGTACTTTACCACTCTCCTGCCTTTTCCATGGTTATTCTATTGGAAAAGAACGAGTTTTGGACAACTACCTTTCATTCTTGCCAAACTCTTTGCAGACCCCCGTGCAAGCTTTAGAACAAGATTTTGGATGTTTTCTTTCCTGGCAGAGTTTCTCCTTGCAAGATATGGTGGAAAAGCTTTTTGCTGAGTGTAGAGCGGCAAGACACGCAGAAGACGCAGATACGCAGCTCTCCGAAGCTAAGTGCCGGTCCCGGGCTTCTTTCGGCACAAACCGCTCTCAGGAGCTCCCTGCGCTCGCCACAATGCTCTGTGTGCGAAGAAGCCGCTTCTTCGCCTCCGGGAGAATCGGCGAGCGGCAGCTTCCCAAAGGCGAAGATGCAAGCTGCAGCACGCAGGCACAGTGTGGGCAGCCTTCAGACTTAGAGAAAACAGTACTTTACCACTCTCCTGCCTTTTCCATGGTTATTCTATTGGAAAAGAACGAGTTTTGGACAACTACCTTTCATTCTTGCCAAACTCTTTGCAGACCCCCGTGCAAGCTTTAGAACAAGATTTTGGATGTTTTCTTTCCTGGCAGAGTTTCTCCTTGCAAGATATGGTGGAAAAGCTTTTTGCTGAGTGTAGAGCGGCAAGACACGCAGAAGACGCAGATACGCAGCTCTCCGAAGCTAAGTGCCGGTCCTGGGCTTCTTTCGGCACAAACCGCTCTCAGGAGCTCCCTGCGCTCGCCACAATGCTCTGTGTGCGAAGAAGCCGCTTCTTCGCCTCCGGGAGAATCGGCGAGCGGCAGCTTCCCAAAGGCGAAGATGCAAGCTGCAGCACGCAGGCACAGTGTGGGCAGCCTTCAGACTTAGAGAAAACAGTACTTTACCACTCTCCTGCCTTTTCCATGGTTATTCTATTGGAAAAGAACGAGTTTTGGACAACTACCTTTCATTCTTGCCAAACTCTTTGCAGACCCCCGTGCAAGCTTTAGAAGAAGATTTTGGATGTTTTCTTTCCTGGCAGAGTTTCTCCTTGCAAGATATGGTGGAAAAGCTTTTTGCTGAGTGTAGAGCGGCAAGACACGCAGAAGACGCAGATACGCAGCTCTCCGAAGCTAAGTGCCGGTCCCGGGCTTCTTTCGGCACAAACCGCTCTCAGGAGCTCCCTGCGCTCGCCACAATGCTCTGTGTGCGAAGAAGCCGCTTCTTCGCCTCCTGGAGAATCGGCGAGCGGCAGCTTCCCAAAGGCGAAGATGCAAGCTGCAGCACACAGGCACAGTGTGGGCAGCCTTCAGACTTCGAGAAAACAGTACTTTACCACTCTCCTGCCTTTTTCATGGTTATTCTATTGGAAAAGAACGAGTTTTGGACAACTACCTTTCATTCTTGCCAAACTCTTTGCAGACCCCCGTGCAAGCTTTAGAACAAGATTTTGGATGTTTTCTTTCCTGGCAGAGTTTCTCCTTGCAAGATATGGTGGAAAAGCTTTTTGCTGAGTGTAGAGCGGCAAGACACGCAGAAGACGCAGATACGCAGCTCTCCGAAGCTAAGTGCCGGTCCCGGGCTTCTTTCGGCACAAACCGCTCTCAGGAGCTCCCTGCGCTCGCCACAATGCTCTGTGTGCGAAGAAGCCGCTTCTTCGCCTCCGGGAGAATCGGCGAGCGGCAGCTTCCCAAAGGCGAAGATGCAAGCTGCAGCACACAGGCACAGTGTGGGCAGCCTTCAGACTTAGAGAAAACAGTACTTTACCACTCTCCTGCCTTTTCCATGGTTATTCTATTGGAAAAGAACGAGTTTTGGACAACTACCTTTCATTCTTGCCAAACTCTTTGCAGACCCCCGTGCAAGCTTTAGAACAAGATTTTGGATGTTTTCTTTCCTGGCAGAGTTTCTCCTTGCAAGATATGGTGGAAAAGCTTTTTGCTGAGTGTAGAGCGGCAAGACACGCAGAAGACGCAGATACGCAGCTCTCCGAAGCTAAGTGCCGGTCCCGGGCTTCTTTCGGCACAAACCGCTCTCAGGAGCTCCCTGCGCTCGCCACAATGCTCTGTGTGCGAAGAAGCCGCTTCTTTGCCTCCGGGAGAATCGGCGAGCGGCAGCTTCCCAAAGGCGAAGATGCAAGCTGCAGCACACAGGCACAGTGTGGGCAGCCTTCAGACTTAGAGAAAACAGTACTTTACCACTCTCCTGCCTTTTCCATGGTTATTCTATTGGAAAAGAACGAGTTTTGGACAACTACCTTTCATTCTTGCCAAACTCTTTGCAGACCCCCGTGCAAGCTTTAGAACAAGATTTTGGATGTTTTCTTTCCTGGCAGAGTTTCTCCTTGCAAGATATGGTGGAAAAGCTTTTTGCTGAGTGTAGAGCGGCAAGACACGCAGAAGACGCAGATACGCAGCTCTCCGAAGCTAAGTGCCGGTCCCGGGCTTCTTTCGGCACAAACCGCTCTCAGGAGCTCCCTGCGCTCGCCACAATGCTCTGTGTGCGAAGAAGCCGCTTCTTCGCCTCCGGGAGAATCGGCGAGCGGCAGCTTCCCAAAGGCGAAGATGCAAGCTGCAGCACGCAGGCACAGTGTGGGCAGCCTTCAGACTTAGAGAAAACAGTACTTTACCACTCTCCTGCCTTTTCCATGGTTATTCTATTGGAAAAGAACGAGTTTTGGACAACTACCTTTCATTCTTGCCAAACTCTTTGCAGACCCCCGTGCAAGCTTTAGAACAAGATTTTGGATGTTTTCTTTCCTGGCAGAGTTTCTCCTTGAAAGATATGGTGGAAAAGCTTTTTGCTGAGTGTAGAGCGGCAAGACACGCAGAAGACGCAGATACGCAGCTCTCCGAAGCTAAGTGCCGGTCCCGGGCTTCTTTCGGCACAAACCGCTCTCAGGAGCTCCCTGCGCTCGCCACAATGCTCTGTGTGCGAAGAAGCCGCTTCTTCGCCTCCGGGAGAATCGGCGAGCGGCAGCTTCCCAAAGGCGAAGATGCAAGCTGCAGCACGCAGGCACAGTGTGGGCAGCCTTCAGACTTAGAGAAAACAGTACTTTACCACTCTCCTGCCTTTTCCATGGTTATTCTATTGGAAAAGAACGAGTTTTGGACAACTACCTTTCATTCTTGCCAAACTCTTTGCAGACCCCCGTGCAAGCTTTAGAACAAGATTTTGGATGTTTTCTTTCCTGGCAGAGTTTCTCCTTGCAAGATATGGTGGAAAAGCTTTTTGCTGAGTGTAGAGCGGCAAGACACGCAGAAGACGCAGATACGCAGCTCTCCGAAGCTAAGTGCCGGTCCTGGGCTTCTTTCGGCACAAACCGCTCTCAGGAGCTCCCTGCGCTCGCCACAATGCTCTGTGTGCGAAGAAGCCGCTTCTTCGCCTCCGGGAGAATCGGCGAGCGGCAGCTTCCCAAAGGCGAAGATGCAAGCTGCAGCACGCAGGCACAGTGTGGGCAGCCTTCAGACTTAGAGAAAACAGTACTTTACCACTCTCCTGCCTTTTCCATGGTTATTCTATTGGAAAAGAACGAGTTTTGGACAACTACCTTTCATTCTTGCCAAACGCTTTGCAGACCCCCTTGCAAGCTTTAGAACAAGATTTTGGATGTTTTCTTTCCTGGCAGAGTTTCTCCTTGCAAGATATGGTGGAAAAGCTTTTTGCTGAGTGTAGAGCGGCAAGACACGCAGAAGACGCAGATACGCAGCTCTCCGAAGCTAAGTGCCGGTCCCGGGCTTCTTTCGGCACAAACCGCTCTCAGGAGCTCCCTGCGCTCGCCACAATGCTCTGTGTGCGAAGAAGCCGCTTCTTCGCCTCCGGGAGAATCGGCGAGCGGCAGCTTCCCAAAGGCGAAGATGCAAGCTGCAGCACACAGGCACAGTGTGGGCAGCCTTCAGACTTAGAGAAAACAGTACTTTACCACTCTCCTGCCTTTTCCATGGTTATTCTATTGGAAAAGAACGAGTTTTGGACAACTACCTTTCATTCTTGCCAAACTCTTTGCAGACCCCCGTGCAAGCTTTAGAACAAGATTTTGGATGTTTTCTTTCCTGGCAGAGTTTCTCCTTGCAAGATATGGTGGAAAAGCTTTTTGCTGAGTGTAGAGCGGCAAGACACGCAGAAGACGCAGATACGCAGCTCTCCGAAGCTAAGTGCCGGTCCCGGGCTTCTTTCGGCACAAACCGCT
>NW_027099066.1:0-76792 GCF_037042795.1 Molothrus aeneus | reverse complement strand
AGCCTGGTGCCAGCAGGAGCTTCCTGGCTGACGAGGTGGCCTTTCTTCGCACCCGAGACCGGCATCCCCAGATGTGCGAGAGATAAGTAGAGGGCCACGACCCACAGAGGGGATGAAAGCGGGGTGCTGGTTTGGGAATTACTGGGAGGGGTTTTTGTTTCCCCTTCGGAGGTGGCGGTGTCCCTTAAGCGGCCCCTTAGGCCCCATAAAAGCAAAGCCTGACTTTGGATCACAGTGCTGAGGTGCGCAGGGCAGAGCAGTCCCGGTGTGTATTGTGTCACTTGTCTTTTGTGTTTTATGTGTTGTTTGCATATGGCATGTCTTTTACCTGAGCCCTTTGAGGGGCCTGTCAGAAACCCTGGCATCATTGTTAGCATCTGTGCTCTCTGCATTCCTCGGCCTGGCAGCCAGGCCATAGAACTTTTGACTCGGGATCTCAGACAGGCATCAGACTCTCTTGTCTCTTTAGAAGCATCTGGTCGGATGTCTTTTCAGGTCTTGTTCTGAGCTGTATGGACAGCTATGTCCCGCCAGGATCCATTATGGCGGACTTGGACTTGAAAGAACGTGAGTACAGGTAGAGGCTTCTGGCCGTAGGATTCTCGGGCATCCATCTTTGCAGTTCTTGGAATAAATCATTCGGTTAGCGTCTTCTTCCTCCAGGTTTCTCTGAGCCTCATCAGCTCACCATCGGTCTCCTCTCGGTCATCTCCTTTTGCATTCTCTCAGTCCCCGCAGCCATTTTCCTTGCCAGGAGATTTCTGTCCGTGTTGTGTCCCCGTTGTCTGTCACGTCCTGTTCTGTGTCACGGGTGTGCACACACACATTTGTGCCGGAGCTGCTCTGCCCTGCCGCAAAGCCCGGTGCAATAGGAGAAGTCCCGGGGCCTTGAAGTTTGTAATGTGGGGTGTAGTTGGACTCTAGGTGGGATTTGGAGATGGACACAGGATATCTGGAGCTCTTAAGTTATCCTGCAACAGTTTGACTCTTGTCCTAACTTTTTTTTCAGATTCAGATGGATTAAATGTGTGCCAGAGGGCCCCATCCCGGGTGAGTGGTTTCCCCTGAGCAGGTGAGGCACCATTTGTCTCTGCAGGGGAAGTGTATGTGGTGACTCTGTTACAGCCCTGTTCTTTGTCTTTCTTTTTAGGAAGTCAATCTGGGTACCAGCAGTCAAGGTGAGCAGTGGAGAGAAGTAGTTGTTATTGCTCAGCTCTCAGTGTCTGGTGCAGCTCTAAGTTTCCATTCTCTTTTTTTGTGGTTTAGGCAATCCACTCGGAGTACACCGAGCCCCCGTCACCAGCCGGCCGATGCACCGGGTTCCCTGCATGTGTGAGCCCTGTGGATGCGTTACAGGATCTGGTGATGAAGCCCAGAACTTTTCTATTTAAAGGTGCCATCCAGGTGGCCTTGGGCACCTGCCAAGGAGTTGGGGTGAGTCGGGGAAGTAGGGAGGAGGAGTGATGGTCCCCTCAGGTTTCAGCCATGCCAAATCACCTCATCTCCTCTTAACCCAGACACCCCCTGTGACGACGGCCTTGGTCTCCGAGCGTGCCCGAAGCGTGCAGCCCGAGCAGCTGAGCGTTCTTAGGAGAAGGGTGAGTAGCAGACTTGTGGGGTTTTGGCCGATGGGCTGCCGAGATCGGGCACTGATGTTTGGTTTTCTTTAATACAGCTGTCTGAGAGACACCAGCCCGGTGCCAGCAGGAGCTTCCCGTCTGACGAGGTGGCCTTTCTTCGCACCCGAGACCGGCATCCCCAGATGTGCGAGAGATAAGTAGAGGGCCACGACCCACAGAGGGGATGAAAGCAGGGTGCTGGTTTGGGAATTACTGGGAGGGGTTTTTGTTTCCCCTTCGGAGGTGGCGGTGTCCCTGAAGCGGCCCCTTAGGCCCCATAAAAGCAAAGCCTGACTTTGGATCACAGTGCTGAGGTGCGCAGGGCAGAGCAGTCCCGGTGTGTATTGTGTCACTTGTCTTTTGTGTTTTATGTGTTGTTTGCATATGGCATGTCTTTTACCTGAGCCCTTTGAGGGGCCTGTCAGAAACCCTGGCATCATTGTTAGCATCTGTGCTCTCTGCATTCCTCGGCCTGGCAGCCAGGCCATAGAACTTTTGACTCGGGATCTCAGACAGGCATCAGACTCTCTTGTCTCTTTAGAAGCATCCGGTCGGATGTCTTTTCAGGTCTTGTTCTGAGCTGTATGGACAGCTATGTCCCGCCAGGATCCATTATGGCGGACTTGGACTTGAAAGAACGTGAGTACAGGTAGAGGCTTCTGGCCGTAGGATTCTCGGGCATCCATCTTTGCAGTTCTTGGAATAAATCATTCGGTTAGCGTCTTCTTCCTCCAGGTTTCTCTGAGCCTCATCAGCTCACCATCGGTCTCCCCTCGGTCATCTCCTTTTGCATTCTCTCAGTCCTCGCAGCCATTTTCCTTGCCAGGAGATTTCTGTCCATGTTGTGTCCCCGTTGTTTGTCACGTCCTGTCCTGTGTCACGGGTGTGCGCACACACATTTGTGCCGGAGCTGCTCTGCCCTGCCGCATAGCCTGGTGCAATAGGAGAAGTTGTGCGGACTTGAAGTTTGTAATGTGGGGTGTGGTTGAACTCTAGGTGCGATGTGTCGATGGACACAAGATATCTGGAGCTCTTAAGTTATCCTGCAGCCCTTTGACTTTCGTCCTAACTTTCTTTCAGATGCAGATGGATAAAATCCAGGGCAGAGCCCCCCATCCCAGGTGAGGGGATTGCCCTGAGCAGGTCAGTCACTCTTTGTTTCTGCAGAGGGAGCATAAATGGTGGCTGTTACAGCAGTGTTCTTTGTCTCTCTTTTTAGGAAGTCAAGGCCGAGTGGGTGAGGTGAGCATTGAGTAGCGTACAGAAGCAGTTGTTATTGCTGATGTCTCAGTTTTTGTGCAGTTGTAAGCATCTCCTCTTGTTTTTGTTGTCTTTTAGCTGGTCCACTTGCCCTCTATCCTGGCCGAGCATATCCGTGCCAGGTGTGTGCAGGCTTAAGGTATTGTTGTGGCATCCTTGTCAGATTTGGGAGGTTGTGTTTTCACAGTATCTCAGCAAATTTTCTGCTTTGTTTCTTTGCAGGTGCTGTCGCTGCCCTAGGCACGCCAAGGAACAGAGGAGGGCAGGTGAGTCGGAGTTTAGGCAGGCTGACCCATAGGTGAGCGTTACACAGCAGCATGCTAAGCGTGTACCTTTTCTTTTCGCCGGTATCTTCCGGGCACCCTCTGGAGTCAAATCAAGATTTGAGGTGAGCCGGGGCAGTGGTGCAGAGGAGTCCCGGGGATTACTGTTTTTGAGGGCAATAGTCAGGTTTTCTGTTTTGTCTTAGGTACCCTGAGGAGGCTCGTAGCCAAAGCTTGGAAACGGCAGCACCGAAGCACACACGGAGAGCATCTCGACGTCCACGTCCGACCGAGGATGGATTTTGTCCGCTCCTCTTCCAAAAGCTAAGTGTCGGGGCCAGTGGCTGGGAGAAGGGTAAAAACCTTTACTCTCACAGGAGGCAATCAGATGTCAGCTTAGGGGACAGGTCTGTAGGGGGGTGGGCTCTCTGGAAGTAAAGGGAGAGGGTTTCCCCTCAGCCTCGCCAGAGCCTTTGCCGGGCAGGGCAGTTCTGACCCATCTCCACATCTTCGCGTACTTTGTGTCGTCCGCCTTCCTCGACTCGACGTTGTCACGGATCTTTCCCCCGAGGAGCTCGCCTTCACGTCCGGAGCTACGGCCACGGTCACCCGGCAGTCGGCTTCTTTCTCTAGGCTCGCCGAGCCTCTCGAGCATCCTCTTAATTGCTGTGGCACTAACTTGTTTTAACGAGTTCCGTTTCATCATCACGTGCTCTCGTCATAGGGCTTCCTTTCCTTTGGCATCATCAGCCTCTGGCTCATCTTGCGTTAGGAATCTCGGGTCCCTACGGGGACAGTGCCAGGCAGTTGCCACTCGTCTCTGTGTTATGTCGTCTGTGTCTATGTTATGTCGTCTGTGTTATGTAGTCTGTGTCCATTGTCTTACGTGTCACAGGCCTTTGTCACGTCTCGATGCTTTATTGGCACTATTCCGTGCCACATTGCCCATATTCTAGTCACGTTCCTTTCCGGATATCCCTTATTCCGGCATCTTTACATTTTTACTCTTTGAGACAGGAATGTCTCAAAGGGACAAGATGTTCTCATCCGTCTTCCTTCTCACTACCGGCTTTGGTAGTGCCTTTTTTTCCACGCCATTCTCTTGGACTTCTGGAGGAAGCGTCTTACACCCTCCTCATGTGACTGCAGAAGTTCTATAGGTTCTATCTTCTCAAAGGGTATAGGGCTCAAGAATTAGTATCTTCCAGAGAGTTACCTCAAGTCCTGGCTTATACTGTATGTGCTTACATTGCTTGTACCTATGCTGGCTTATACTGTATGTACTTATATTGTGTGTACCTATGTTGGCTTATACTGTATGTACTTACACTCCATGTACACTTGTACTGTATGCGTCGGCTTATATCGCGTGTACTTACGTTGTACCACTTATGGTCGGAGCTGCCCTGCCCTGGCACATAGTCACAGTTAGGTAGAACAGTTATAAAAACTTGACTGTTCATCTGTCTTTTATGGGATTTTGGGTAGAAAATTTATTGGTCCAGAGCGGGGACAAGTCCTAGCTGTCAGCCACTCGTTGACCGCTTCCTGTCATCTCACAGGTCCCCGAGGCTACTGATTTCCCCAGAATCTACCATTTGACGTCGAGGAGCGGCAGCCAGAAGAAGCGTGGAAGCGCGTTCTTCAGCGTCTCGAGTAAGAGCCACAGGGAACGTTTAAATGGGAGGAGTGCGTGAGCATGTGTCTGTGTCTGTCTGTGTCTGCTCATCTCTGAGTGTGTGAGCGCATGCTGACTGGATTTAACCGTGTGACTTTTGCTTTTCAGGTTTTTCAACTCATTTGTAAATTTAGAGTAAAAAATCCCTAGCCTGGTTCCCCACCGCCACCCCCGGCTGGGTTTTTTTTCCCCGGTCCCGGTCGGTCTGCGAGGCGACGTTCATCGCCAAAGTTTGGGCGCGCACCGTCCAGGGACTGGGTATTTCGTCAGGCAGGAGGATTTTTTGGAGGCTCCTGGGAACCACGTTCCTGAGGACCAAGGATTGCTGGGGTGTAATTTAGCAGTTGTGAGGGGAGGGACGGTGAGTTTGTGTGTCATTTGAAGGGGGTGTTAATGGTAGATGAGTGCTGTTTTTTGTGTGCTTTTGTTGTTTTGGGTGTCCTGTAACAATAAATCCACATGTAATGAAAATAGAAAAAGGTTATAATCTTGTGTTAATGTGTGTGTTGTGTTGTATTGCTCTGTATTGCAGGGTGAGCACAGGGTGAACTCTCTCCTCCTTGCTGTGACACCTGGGCTGGCAGGGATGACACAGTGACCTCTGCCAGCCCATGCTGCCTGTGCCATCACCTGGCACTGACGTGTTTGATGAAAATCCTTTCGCTGGGATTTTTCTCCTGAGAAGCCTCAGAACAGAAATGGAACCAATAACAATCTGCTGGCTGTGGAGTGTGGGCTGGAGATGGTTTAGCAACAGGGGCATCTTGGGTTGGTCTCCTGTGCATTGTTTCTACTTGATGACCAATCATGGTCCAGCGGTGTCGGGGCTGTGATCAGTCCCAGGTTTTTATTATTCATTCCTTTCCAGCTTTCTGATGTCTCCTTACTCTTTTAGTGTAGTTCTAATATCTCATTTTCTTTTAATATAATAGAGATCATAAAATAATATTTCAGCCTTCTGAAAGGGGGAGTCAAGATTCTCATCTCCTCCCTTGTCCTGGAGGACCCTCAAACACCACCACAATCAGCGGCCGAGCGGGTTTGTGCGAGCCCCTCAGGAACCCTCGGCCGGTCCTGAGTCGGCAGCCCCGGCACGGCCGAGAGCGGGGAGACACTCTCTGTGCCCCGAGGGTACTGAGGGCACCTGGGCTGGGGGGAGACACTCTCTGTGTGTGCCCCGAGGGTGCTGAGGGCACCTGGGCTGGTCGCCTTTGCAGCACAAGAGACACCAGAGACAGCGGTAGATGATAAAGGGCCGACTCTTAGCAGGGGTTAATGCAAGGTTTTATTAGGAGTCCCATAGGAGCTCCTGCACCTCAGGGGGCCTCCTGCCGAGAGCCCCGGGAGATGTGCCAAGGTTACATTTGAAGGGAGGTGGAAACCGACAGTAGGTAACATCCTACCAACCATTAAGTGACCCTAAGGGATGGATGCTGGGGGATAGACATATAGGACAGCGTATGGAGCAAGGCCTGGGGGGCTGACCCCTGGCCTCTGGCTAATCACTCGAGGACTTGGACCGAAACTTCTGGATGGAGGGGATGGGAGGCTGAGTGATTGACAGAGAGCCAGGGTGGGGGTTTGGGGATGATCTCATCCCGGGAGAGGGATAACACAGGTAAAGGGAGGGGGGTACAGTTTGGGATAAACCATTTGGGAAAAATATGAGGATACAAAACAAAATTACTTCAAAGTATTACAAAGTATAAAAATGCACTACAGCAGGTTTGGGCAGCACCAAATAAAATGTAATAAAATGCTTTAAAAATAGAAAAATTAAAAATAAAAATAAATAAAATAACAAAATTAATTAAAAATAAATAATAAAAAAAACCAAACTGTAAAGTGCTGTAAAGTGCCGTACAAGTTCCATAAAATGTAGTGCCGTAATGCAAGACCCTCAAACACCACCACAATCACCAGCTTAAATTGGTCTGGGCAGCACCAAATAAAATAAAATAAAAAGCTTTAAAAACAGAAAAATTAAAAATAAAAATTAACTTAAAAACAAAATTAAAAAAATAAATGCTTTAAAAATAGAAAAATTAGAAATAAAAAATAAAAATAAAATTAAAAAATAAAATGCTTTGAAAAGAGAAAAATTAAAAATAAAAATTAAATAAAAATAAAATTTAAAAAATGCTTTAAAAATAGAAAAATTAAAAATAACGATTAAATAAAAAATAAAATTAAATAAATAAATGCTTTAAAAATATAAAAATTAAAAATTTAATACAAACAAAATTAAAAAAATATAATAAATGCTTTAAAAATAGAAAAATTAAAAATAAAAATTAAATTAAAAATTAATAAAATTAAAGGGTTTAAAAATAGAAAAATTAAAAATAGAAAAAAACATTAAAAAATAAAGAAAAGGTTTCAAAATATAAAATTAAAAATAAAAAATAAATTAAAAATAAAATTTAACAATAAAGAAGCTTTGAAAATAGAAAAATTAAAAATAAAAATTAAATAAAAAATAAAATTAAAAAAATAAACGCTTTAAAAATAAAAAAATTAAGAATAAAAATAAATAAAAAATAAAATTTAAAAAATCAAAACCTTTGAAAATAGAAAATTTTAAAAATAAAAATTAAATAAAAAACGAAATTAAAAAATAAATGCTTTAAAAATAGAAAAAATAAATATAAAAATTAAAAAACCCCCAAAATTAAAAAATAAATGCTTTAAAAATACAAAAATTAAAAATAGAAAAATAAATTAAAAACGAAATTAAAAAAATAAATGCTTTAAAAATAGAAAACTTAAAAATAAAAAAATTAAAAATAAAATTAAAAAAATTAAAAGCTTTAAAAATAGAAAAATTAAAAATAAAAACAAATTTAAAAAATTTAAAAAAGGTTAAAAAATAGAAAAATTAAAAATTAAATAAAAAAATTTTAAAATCAAATAAATGCTTTTAAAATAGAAAAATTAAAAATAAACATTCAATAAAAAACAAAATTAAAAAATATAATAAATGTTTTAAAAATAAAAGAATTAAATATAAAAATTAAATAAAAAATTAATAAAATAAAGTGCTTTTAAAATAGAAAAATTAAAAATAAAAACAAATTTAAAAAATTTTAAAAAGGCTTTAAAAATAGAAAAATTAAAACTTAAATAAAAAAAATTAAAAATCAAATAAATGCTTTAAAAATAGAAAAATAAACATTCAATAAAAAACAAAATTAAAAAATATAATAAATCCTTTAAAATAAAAAAATGAATTATAAAAATTAAATAAAAATTAACAAAATAAAAATCTTTAAAAATAGAAAAATGAAAAATTAAAATAAAAAAAATTTAAACAATAGTTTAAAAAGAGAAAAATTAAAAAAAATTAAAAATAAATGTTTTAAAAATAAAAAAAATTAAATAAAAAAATTTAAAAAATAAAAAGGTTTAAAAATAAAAATAAATAAAAAATAAAAAAATACAAAGGCCTAAAAATAGAAAAATAAAAATTAAATAAAAAACAAAATTAAAAAAATAAATGCTTTAAAAAAAGAAAAATTAAATTTAAAAATAATATTTTAAAAAATTTTAAAAATAAAATAAAAAGCTTTAAAAATAGGAAAATAAAAAAAAATTAAAAAAATAAAATAAAAAGCTTTAAAAATAGAAAAATTTAAAAAACTCCAAAATTAATAAAATAAAATTAATTAAAAATATATGAAAAACAAAATAAAAACTCTAAAGTGCTGTAAAGTGCCGTAAAATTTCCATAAAACGTCGTAAAACTGCCGTAAAGCGCGACTGTCGCAAAAGGTGCCGTAAAGCGCGACCGTCGTAAAAGGTGCCGTAAAGCGCGACTGTCGTAAAAGGCGCCGTAAAGCGCGACTATCGCAAAAGTGTCGTAAAAGGTGCCGTAAAGCGCGACTGTCGTAAAAGGCGCCGTTAAGCGCGACTGTCGCAAAAGTGTCGTAAAACTGCCGTAAAGCGCGACTGTCGCAAAAGGTGCCGTAAAGCGCGACTGTCGTAAAAGGTGCCGTAAAGCGCGACTGTCGCAAAAGTGTCGTAAAAGGCGCCGTAAAGCGCGACTGTCGTAAAAGGCGCCGTAAAGCGCAACTGTCGTAAAAGGTGCCGTAAAGCGCGACTGTCGCAAAAGGCGCCGTAAAGCGCGACTGTCGTAAAAGGTGCCGTAAAGCGCGACTGTCGTAAAAGTGTCGTAAAAGGTGCCGTAAAGTGCGACTGTCGCAAAAGTGTCGTGAAAGGCGCCGTAAAGCGCGACTGTCGTAAAAGGAGCGTTTTTCGACAGTCGCGCTTTACGACACTACCTTTTATGGAACTTTTACGGTACTTTACAGTACTTTACGGATTTTATTTTGTTTTTAAATTATTTTTACTTAATTTTTTTTTAAATTTAAGTTTTATTTAATTTTTTAAAATTTTCCTATTTTTAAAACTTTTTTTAATCTTCTTTTTAGTTTTAATTTTTCTATTTTAAAGCATTTATTTTCTTTTTTAATTTTCCTTTTTATTTAATTTTTAGTTTAAATTTTTATATTTTTAAAGCATTTAAAAAATTTTTCTATTTTTATTTTTTTCTTAATTTTTAGTTTTGAGGGTTTTTTTTAAAGCTTTTTTTCTTATTATTTTTGATTTAAGTTTTATTTTTGATTTATCTATTTTTAAAGCTTTTTATTTTATTTTTTAATTTTTTTATTTTAATTTTTGTTTTATTTTTTTAAAGCATTTATTTTTTTTAATTTTATTTTTTAGTTTTTAGTTTTCATTTTTATTCATAAACTATTTATTTTATTTTTTTAATTTTATTTTTTATTTCATATTTATTTTTGCTTTATCTATTTTTAAAGCATTTATTTTATTTTTTTAGTTATTATTTATTTTTAGATTTGATTTTTTTATTTTTAAAGCATTTCTTTTATTTTTTATTTTATATTTAATTTTTCTTTTTGATTTTTCTATTTTTAAAGCTTTTTATTTTATCTTTTAATTTTATTTTTTATTTCATTTTTTGTTTTAATTTTTTTATTTTTAAATCATTTATTTTTTTAATTTTATTTTTTATTTCATTTTAATTTTTTGCTTTTTTCTATTTTTAAAGCTTTTTAAAAAAAATTTATTATTTAATTAATTTTTAGTTTTGATTTTTTTATTTTTAAAGCTTTTTTAAATTTTTAGTTAATTTTAATTTTTGATCTTTCTATTTTTAAAGCTTTTAAAAATTTTTTTATTTAATTTTTTATTTCATTTTTAGTTTTAATTTTTTATTTTTAAACTATTTATTTTATTTTTTTAATTTTATATTTTCTTTCATTTTTATGTTTTGCTTTTTCTATTTTTAAAGCATTTATTTTATTTCATTTCTTTAATTTACTTTTTTATTTAATTTTTAGTTTTGATTTTTTTATTTTTAAAGCATTTTTTTTAAATTTAATTTTTATTTTTGATCTTTCTATTTTTAAAGCTTTTTAAATTTTTTTTTAATTTTTAGTTTTAATTTTTTTATTTTTAAACATTTGTTTTATTTTTAATTTTATTTTTTATTTCATTTTTATTTTTTGCTTTTTCTATTTTTAAAGCTTTTATTTTATTTTTTTAATTTTCCTTTTTATTTAATTTTTAGTCTTGATTTTTTAATTTTTAAACATTTTTTTATTTTTTATTTTTTATTTAATTTTTATTTTTGATCTTTCTATTTTTAAAGCTCTTTTTATTTTTTATTTAATTTTTAGTTTTAATTTTTTTTATTTTTAAACATTTATTTTATTTTTTAATTTTATTTTTTATTTATTTTTAGTTTTGATTCTTCTATTTTTAAAGCATTTCTTTTATTTTTTTAATTTCTTTTTTATTTCATTTTTAGTTTTAATTTTTCTGTTTTTAAAGCATTTCTTTTATTTTTTAAATTTTTTTTTAATTTTTAGTTTTAATTTTTCTGTTTTTAAAGCTTTTTATTTTTTAAATTTTCTATTTTTTTTATTTTCCCAGTTTTAAAGCATTTATTTTATTTTTTTATTTTATTTTTTATTTAATTTTTATTTGTAATTTTTCTATTTTTAAAGCTTTTTTTTAATTTTATTTGGTGCTGCCCAGACCAACTCAAGCTGGTGATTGTGGTGGTGTTTGAGGGTCTTGCAGTTACCCCGATTAATAGGTAGAGATGATGTTTGGAGGCCACAGTGTTACAGGTAGGGGTTAAACTGTTTTTTAGGGTCTTTCAGGTGATTTTTCAGGGATTTTTAGGGATATTTTAGGGGTTTTTTTTCAGGAGTTTTTTAGGAATTCTCTGGAAATGTTTAGGATACCTTTAGGGCTTTTTCAATAATTTTTAGGGTGTTTTAATGACTGTTTTACCCGGGCGCCCCAGCCACCCAAGGCACCCCATGCCAGCGCCGCGGCACTCCAGCCCAGGCTCCCGTCAGCGCCGCCCGTGGTCGCTTCCCCTCTCCTGCCGCCCCCGCTGCATGGCGGGCCGAGCCGTGCCTTCCCCACCGCACCCTCCCGCTTCAGAGCTGCTGGATGGCGTGGCTCCGCCGCCTCCTGCAACCACGGACGTCCCGGCGTTCCCTTCCACGGCCGCAGCCGCGGCCCCGTTCCCGTAGCTCCGCCGCCTCCCGCACGCCCCGTCCTGCCCGCCTCCATGATGACTGCCCGCACTGCGGTAGTGACAGAACCCACGCATGCGCAGTTGCTACAACCCCAGCACCAGCGATATCACTCCGCGCCGACTCATGGAACCACAGCGCTGCTTCCGGGATCAGCCGCACGCATGCGCAGTTCTATCTCCACGGCCCCGCCGCCAACCCCCACTGCGTTCACCACAGCTTTGGTACAGCCCGGTCCCGGTTCCGAGCCGCTGCGTGCCGCTGTCCGGCCACAGCCGGCATCCCTGTGCCCTTTCACGCCACTTCTGCCACCACTGTGTTTATACACGGCACCACAGCAGGCAAAAACTGCAGCGCCTTGCATGTATCCCTCCGCGCCTCACAGAAAGGTGGTTCACATGTCCTTTAATATCATATGTGCAAATATTTCCAGTCTGCATTCTGCCTTATCAGAAGGCTAATTAATTGCTTTATTATACTATATTACATTACATCTAAACCCAATCTGCCAAGTACTCAACCCCGCGCACAACTCATGACTGTCACCCAACAGTCCCGACACACGCACACACACTTGGCCCCGACAGGCCAAGGAAACAAAACACCATCACTTTGGGTAAACAACCTCCACGCTGCATTCTACTTCGGCACAAACACAGGCACAGTAAATGAGATAAGAATTGTTTTTCCTTCCTCTGAGGTTCAGAGAATGTGAATCCCAGAAATATTCTTGGGAAGACTTGTGCCTTGCTTTTCTCTGTGAAGAGAAATGCGGTGACAGGTGCACCCTTGCCTCCAGGGCAAAGAATCACGGAATGGTTTGGGTGGGAAGGGACCTTGAGGTTTATCTTTGATTTATCCAACACTTCAACAGGCAAGAGGGGGCTCATCTGCTTCAGAGCTGCTTGCTTTTCTCACACCTTTCACAAGCAAAGCCTGAAGCAAACCCTCCCAAGTTGCCCTATCGACCAGGGGACCCCTCAGCACTCGGCGACGCTGCCGGCAAAACCTCAAACTTTTACTCACACAGGGACGAGGCCGTGCACTCGGTTGTACTTTGAAGAATTGTTTTGGGGGGGGGGGTTGGGTGTTTTTGGGGGTTTTTTAGGACTATTGAGGGTATGAGAAGGACTTTTTAGGGCTAGGGTATTCTTAGGGTTTTTCAGGGAATTTTTAGGTTTTTTTAGGGTCTTTTCATGGCACAACACATGGAGGCTGAGGGGCAGCTTGAGGGGCACTGTGGGGGCTTGAGGGTGACAGAGGCTGGGGGCTGAGGGAGGAAGAGGGAGAGGGGACAGCGGGTGACACACAGAGATGCTGAGGGTGGCAGGGGCAGCTGTAGGGTGACACAGAGAAGCTGGGGGCTGAGGGGCAAAGGAGAGGGGTCAAGGGTGACGCACAGGAGCTGAGGGCTGGGGGGCAGAGGGACCGGTTGAGGGGTAAAGGGAGAGGGCTTGAGGGCTGGACAGTCCAGTGGAGATCAGGGGTACAGGGTACAGCTGTACCACCCCTCACCCCAGCCCTAACCTCAGCCTAAGCAGCCCCCCTAAAAACAGCCTTTTCCCCCAACAGCAGCACAACACAGCAACCCTAACAGCGGGGCCAGACAGCAACCCTCACACAGCAGCACAATGACAGAACCCTCAGAGGACAACGGACCCACTGCAAAAAGGTAGGAACGACATCTGTGGGCTAGACAGCAAGAGGTAGAGCTCGGAGACTGAGCATGTTTTTTTGAGTTTTTTTTCCAGGACTTTTACAGGTATTTAGGGGATTTTGGAAGGGACTTTTCTGGGACTACTTAGGGTATTGTTGGGGCTTTTTCAAAGCCATTTTATGAGTCTTTAGCATATTTGGAAGATTACGGTCAGGGTCAGAGGAAACACCCTCTGAAAAGGCAGAGTTTTAGGACTGCAGGGGAATGCTTGAGCAAGGGGCCAGCGGCGGCACAGCGGGTCGGGTCCCACGCTGCCAGTCCGAAGGTTGTAAGCTTTAGACCCAGCTAAGTTGTTGCGGTTAGGGTTAGATGCTCTCAGCTTTGGTCTGGGAGAACTTCCGCACAGAAAAACTCACCCCCCGCGTCTCCCGACGCCAGTTCGCAGGAGGTGCTCGGCACTGCCAGGGCAGCCCGAGTTCTCGGCGGGGGCAGCTTTGCTCCCGGAGAAATCCTGCGCCGGCCCTCTTCCCCGTAAAGCCAAACTCACCCCCGCTGCGCGTCGACGTCCGTTCGCAGGAGGCACGTGGCACTCCAAGGGCGGCAAGAGTTCTCGGCGTCGGCAGCCGCGGTCCGTGAGAAATCGTTCTCTGGGGTTTTGGAGGCCGAATCGCAGTTTCGGCCACGGGCACACAGAGAGGAAAGACCGTTAATTTCCTTAGAAAGGAAAGTCTGGCAGTCCATGGTTTAAGGGGCAGACGAAGGGCTGTGCAGGGGAAGGAACTCCTCACAGGACCTTTCTTCACCTCAAGCCCACTCCAAGGTCTAGCAGCCCCCCGTGTGCCCAGCTGCTTTCAGAGGGTTACCCAGGCACACCCGCACAGGGAGCTGCTAGTCCAGAGGGGCTAACAGGGGCATCCCAAGCGTCCCTCCAGGAACTACGGTCGGAGCATCCAGCACGGACTAGGGAGCAGCCGGATCCACCCGGGCACGGAGCAACACTTTGAGAAAATGCCAAGGGAAGAGCCCTTTTGCCAAGGGGCAGCATCTGAGCAGGCCAGGCAGCATGTGGGGTTCCAGGAGAGGGCTTTCAACGTTCCCCTTTTACTGTGCCAGTCCCTCCCAGAGCCCCCAGGCCCTCCACAGCACTCCCAGAAAGGAGAGGGGTTATTAGGAGAAAAAGGGTTTAGAAAAAAGGGAAAAAGCTTCCTTTTCCTTTATTTTTTGTGTTCAAACTGGGAGGGACTCTGCTTCCCCTGCAATTTTAGTGGTCTCAGTTGAAAGAATCCCTGCCTTTTCTGTGCTGTTCGGGGTATTAATTGACAGGGAGTCCTCATTTTTGATTATTTTCCTGTTTAAGTAGAAGGGGAAAACCTTGACAATGTTTCTTATGGGTTTGAATTAAGGGTAGCCAGCCCCTTTTTGTTGTCCTGAGGCCTAAATTGAGGGAGAAGCCCAGCTATACCCTCCATCTTAAGAGTTTGAACTGAGGGAAAAATCCCTCTTTTTTCATCACTGGAGAGATTTAAAGAGAGAGAAAAACCTCTGGATTCCACTGGAGAGGAAAACCCCTCTTTTCCCAGTACTTAAGGAGAATAAATTAAAGGGCAGAAGCTATTTATTTGCCATTGTATTAGTTTCAGTAGAGGTAGCTGCCCCATTTCCTCTGTTTAAGGAAGCTCTGCTTTTTTCAGCATTTTAAGGGTTTAAAACTACATTTCAGGGCTCTTCTTTCTGTGCCATAGGACCAAGTATCTCAGAGCAGGGTAAGCCGGGCACGCACTTAACCCTTACACTGCCTGGGAAGCTTTTATTTTTCTTATTTTTACTTATAAAGTAGTTAGGCCTAATTAGAGGTCCCAAGGAGACTTAGACAATTTTCTCCACCCAGCTTAGTCGCACGTGAAATACTACTTAGTAACCACTAAGGAATGATTAGGAAAGTTAACAGCAAATCACCCAATTTATCTAGTTATGCTGTCTAAACAGAAACTTTTATTTCTTACCAGTTTTGTACCCTTTTGCTCCAAATAGATGTTGCAAAAAAAAAAGCACTGATATTTTTCTGGAGAGTTTTCTTCTATAACAAGCCCTCTACTCCCCTTGAAATCAAATTAGAAACGCCAAACACCTGCAGTCGCTCTGAGGGTTGTTATACCCCGTGGGATTCGCCCCCTCCCTTTTCCTGGGTGCCATGGGAACGAGAGGCGGGCACCATCAGGGGTATATTAACCCCAGCCTTTGCCCAGGGCCTTCATTCCCCCTCTGGGAGGTGCTGGGATAAGAGCTCTCCTCTCATTTCAGGTAAGAGGCTCTTTCAGCTTACCTCAGCTTGTTTTCAGCAGGTGTTTCTGGGCATCTAAAGCAACAGAGGCTTTGAAGATACTGTGAAGAAAACAGCCTGGAATACAGCGAGTATTTAAGTTCACAATTTTGGGTTTTGTGTTTAGGGGTGGTAAAGTGCATTTGTAATTTCTGATTTTGTTCTGTTTTTTTTTTTTTTTAGGAGGAGTGCAGCTTCCAGAGGCTCCAGGTTGTGTCAGCTACAACACTTTTTTCAGCAGATTCATCGTGTCCCAAGAGGCATCTGCCCAGTGTCCAAGATGATGTTTGAGATTGAGGCTTCAGGTGAGTTGAGGATTGTGACTAGGAGAGGGAGGCTGAGCAGGTATCCGGTTAGGAGTTATTGTTGGGGGCATGGGTTTGAAGGCAGCAGGGTGAGAAAGGGTGTTTATTTGAGCCCCCCACCCCAGGTCTTTTAGAAGCCGAGCAGAGGCATTCACACGTCTTACAGCACACAAGGTCACCCACTGCACTCACAGGAATGCCATTTCACTTTGCCTTTCTCTAACCCAGGTGCCACTCATTATAACGGCCACAGCCTTGGAATCAGGATGAAGGTGGAGCCTGAAGGAGCCAGGCACACTCAGGAGAGGGCAAGTAGCTGACTCGCTGGGATTTGGCCCACATAACTCTACTCGTACATTGGTTTTGGTTTTCTTTATTGTAGCTGACCGAGAGGCTAACAGGCGATCACAGGGCCCTCTGAGGCAGGCTCATTTCAGGTGCAACGTGGATCCTCATCACCGATCATCCAAAAGATAAGTCGGGGCCACGGCCTGGAGATGGGACAATGGGAGAGTAGCGGGTTGGGAGTTCCTGGGACAGATTTAAAAAATAGCAGAGGGAAAAGCAATCTCCTCCAAGGGGCCTCTTAGGACAGCTGAAGGGAGAGGCTCTGATTTTGATGGCAGCTTTCAGGCGGGCAGCGCAGAACAGTTCCGGTCCACGTCGTGTTGTCCGGCGTACCGTGTTACCTAGTGAGTCTTTGGGGTCCCTTTTGCCTTTTCCCCTCGAGGCCCTCACCACAAGCCCAATGTGTCGTGTTTAACGTCCCCCTGTTTGTCACGTTCTGTGTCACGGGTATCCGCACGTATTTGTGCCGGAGCTGCTCTGCCCTGCCCTGCCGCATAGCCTGCTGCAAGAGGACAAGTCCCGGGGACTCGCGGTTTGTGGGGCGTTGCCAGACTCTAGATGATATTCCTAGATAGACAGAAGATGTTTGGAGCTGTGAAGTTATCCTGCAGCCCTTTGACTTTTGTCCTCACTTTCTTTCAGACGCAGAAGGATAAAATCCAGGGCAAAATCCATCCACCCATCCCGGGTGAGGAGGTTCCCCTGAGCAGGTCAGTCACCGTTTGTCTCTGCAGGGAGAGTGTAAACTGTGACTTTGTTACAGCTCTGTTCTTTTTCTTTTTAGGAGGTAAAGCTGGATATCAGCAGTCAAGGTGAGGTGGGCAAGGTGAGCATTGAGTAGCGTCCAGGAGCAGTTGTTATTGCTCCAGTCTCACTTTCCGGTGCAACTCTAAGCATCCGTTCCTGTGTTTTCATCAGCCTCGGAGCGCGGCCGAAGGGTGCGGCCCCAGGAGCCGGGCATTCTTAGGAGAACGGTGAGTGGCAGAATTGTTGGGTTTTGGCCAGTGTGCTGCAGAGATCATGCATTGATATTTGCATTTCTTTCATGTAGCTGACTAAGAAACAACAGGGAGTTGTTGAACAACAGTGTCAGCAGGAACTTCCCAGATGTTGAGGCTGCCTTCTTTTGCACCTGACACGGACCTGCATCCCCAGATGTCTGAGAGATAAGTAGAGGCGTACAACCCACAGAGGGGATGAAAGCGGGGTGCAGGGTAGGGACCCACTGGGAGGGATTTTTGAGTCTCCTTTGGAGATGGGGGTTTCCACGAAGCGGCCCCTTAGGCCCCATAAAAGGAAAGCCTGACTTTGGATCACAGTGCTGAGGTGCGCAGGGCAGAGCAGTCCCGGTGTGTATCGTGTCACTTGTCTTTTGTGTTTTATGTGTTGTTTGGGTATGTCATGTCTTTTACCTTAGGCCTTGGAGGGGCCTGTCAGGAGCCCTGGCATCATTGTTAGTATCTGTGATCTCTGCATTCCTAGAGAATGGCACCAATGCCATAGAGCTTTGGACTCAGGAGCTCAGACAAGCATCAGACTCTCTTGTCTCTTTAGAAGCATCCGGTCAGCTGTCTTTTCAGGTCTTGTTCTGAGCTGTGTGGACAGCTCTGCCCCGCCAGGATCCATTATGGCGGACTAGGACTCGAAAGAACGTGAGGGCAGGTAGAGGCTTCTGGCCGTAGGATTCTCGGCCATCCATCTTTGCAGTTCTTGGAATAAATAATTCGGTTAGCATCTTCTTCCTCCAGGTTTCTCTGAGCCTCATCAGCTCACCATCGGTCTCACCTCGGTCATCTCCTGTTGCATTCTCTCAGTCCTCGCAGCCATTTTCCTTGCCAGGAGATTTCTGTCCGTGTCGTGTCCCCGTTGTCTGTCACGTCTTGTCTGTCCCGTGTCACGGGTGTGTGCACACATTTGTGCCGGAGCTGCTCTGCCCTGCCGCATAGCCCGGTGCAATAGGAGAAGTCCCGGGGACTTGAAGTTTGTAATGTGGGGTGTACTTGGAATCTAGATGCCATTGCTAGATTGACCTAAGGTGTTTGCAGCTTTTGAGTTATCCTGCAGGTGTTTGACATATGTTCTGACTTTCTTTCAGGTGCAGATGCATTGCACCCATGGCAGAGCCCCCATCCTGGGTGAGTGGGTTCCCACAAGCAGGTCAGTCACCATTTGTCTCTGCAGGGGAAGTGTTGAGGGTGACTCTGTTACAGCTCTGTTCTTTTTCTTTATTTTTAGGAAGTAAAGCTGGATCTCAGCAGTCAAGTTCAGGAGAGCAAGGTGATCAGGAGCATTTCTTGTTGCTGAGGTCTCAATTCCTGGGGCAAGTCTAAGTCTCCATTCTCTTTTGTGTGGTTTAGGCAATCCACTCGGAGCCTGCCAAGCCCCTGTCACCAGCCGGCCGACGCACCGGGTTCCCTGCACGTGTGAGCCCTGTGGATGCGTTACAGGATCTGGTGATGAAACCCTGAACTCTTCCATTTAAAGGTGCCATCCAGGTGACCTTGGGCACCTGCCAAGGAGTTGGGGTGAGTCGGGGAAGTAGGGAGGAGGAGCGAGGGTCCCCTCAGGTTTCAGCCATGCCAAATCACCTCATCTCCTCTTAACCCAGGCACGCCCCGGGACGACGGCCTCGGTCTCCGAGCGTGCCCGAAGCGTGCGGCCCAAGCAGCTGAGCGTTCTTAGGAGAAGGGTGAGTAGCAGACTTGTGGGGTTTTGGCCGAGGGGCTGCCAAGATCGGGCGCTGATGTTTGGTTTTCTTTAATATAGCTGTCTGAGAGACACCAGCCCGGTGCCAGCAGGAGCTTCCCGGCTGACGAGGTGGCCTTTCTTCGCACCTGAGACCGGCATCCCCAGATGTGCGAGAGATAAGTAGAGGGCCACGACCCACAGAGGGGATGAAAGCGGGGTGCTGGTTTGGGAATTACTGGGAGGGGTTTTTGTTTCCCCTTCGGAGGTGGCGGTGTCCCTGAAGCGGCCCCTTAGGCCCCATAAAAGCAAAGCCTGACTTTGGATCACAGTGCTGAGGTGCGCAGGGCAGAGCAGTCCTGGCGTGTATCGTGTCACTTGTCTTTTGTGTATTATGTGTTGTTTGCATATGTCATGTCTTTTCCCTGAGCCCTTTGAGGGGCCTGTCAGGAACCCTGGTATCTTGTTAGCATCTGTGATCTCTGCATTCCTCGGCCTGGCAGCCAGGCCATAGAACTTTTGACTCGGGATCTCAGACAGGCATCAGACTCTCTTGTCTCTTTAGAAGCATCCGGTCAGATGTCTTTTCAGGTCTTGTTCTGAGCTGTATGGACAGCTATGCCCCGACAGGATCCATTATGGCGGACGAGGACTTGAAAGAACGCGAGTACAGGTAGTGGCTTCTGGCCGTAGGATTCTCGGGCATCCATCTTTGCAGTTCTTGGAATAAATCATTCGGTTAGCGTCTTCTTCCTCCAGGTTTCTCTGAGCCTCATCAGCTCACCCTCGGTCTCTCCTCGGTCATCTCCTGTTGCATTCTCTCAGTCCTCGCAGCCATTTTCCTTGCCAGGAGATTTCTGTCCGTGTTGTGTCCCCGTTGTTTGTCATGTCCTGTCTGTCCTGTGTCACGGGTGTGCGCACACACATTTGTGCCGGAGCTGCTCTGCCCTGCCGCATAGCCTGGTGCAATAGGAGAAGTCCCGGGGACCTGGACTTTGTAATGTGGGGTGTAGTTGGACTCTAGGTGGGATTTGTAGATGGACACAGGATATCTGGAGCTCTTAAGAGCCAGACTGTTGCAGGATAACTTGTCCTAACTTTTTTTTCAGATTCAGATGGATTAAATGTGTGCCAGAGGGCCCCATCCCGGGTGAGTGGTTTCCCCCAACCAGGTGAGGCACCGTTTATCTCTGCAGCAGAAGTGTATGTGGTGACTCTGTTACAGCTCTGTTCTTTGTCTTTCTTTTTAGGAAGTAAATCTGGGTACCAGCAGTCAAGGTGAGCAGTGGAGAGAAGTAGTTGTTATTGCTCAGCTCTCAGTGTCTGGTGCAGCTCTAAGTTTCCATTCTCTTTTTTTGTGGTTTTGGCAATCCACTCGGAGTACGCCGAGCCCCCGTCACCAGCCGGCCGATGCACCGGGTTCCCTGCACGTGTGAGCCCTGTGGATGCATTACAGGACCTGGTGATGAAGCCCAGAACTTTTCTATTTAAAGGTGCCATCCAGGTGGCCTTGGGCACCTGCCAAGGAGTTGGGGTGAGTCGGAAGTAGGGAGGAGTGATGGTCCCCTCAGGTTTCAGCCATGCCAAATCACCTCATCTCCTCTTAACCCAGGCACCCCCTGTGACGACGGCCTCGGTCTCCGAGCGTGCCCGAAGCGTGCGGCCCGAGCAGCTGAGCGTTCTTAGGAGAAGGGTGAGTAGCAGACTTGTGGGGTTTTGGCCGATGGGCTGCCGAGATAGGGCACTGATGTTTGGTTTTCTTTAATACAGCTGTCTAAGAGACACCAGCCTGGTGCCAGCAGGAGCTTCCCGGCTGACGAGGTGGCCTTTCTTCGCACCTGAGACCGGCATCCCCAGATGTGCGAGAGATAAGTAGAGGGCCACGACCCACAGAGGGGATGAAAGCGGGGTGCTGGTTTGGGAATTACTGGGAGGGGTTTTTGTTTCCCCTTCGAAGGTGGCGGTGTCCCTGAAGCGGCCCCTTAGGCCCCATAAAAGCAAAGCCTGACTTTGGATCACAGTGCTGAGGTGCGCAGGGCAGAGCAGTCCTGGCGTGTATCGTGTCACTTGTCTTTTGTGTATTATGTGTTGTTTGCATATGTCATGTCTTTTCCCTGAGCCCTTTGAGGGGCCTGTCAGGAACCCTGGTATCTTGTTAGCATCTGTGCTCTCTGCATTCCTCGGCCTGGCAGCCAGGCCATAGAACTTTTGACTCGGGATCTCAGACAGGCATCAGACTCTCTTGTCTCTTTAGAAGCATCCGGTCAGATGTCTTTTCAGGTCTTGTTCTGAGCTGTATGGACAGCTATGCCCCGACAGGATCCATTATGGCGGACGAGGACTTGAAAGAACGCGAGTACAGGTAGTGGCTTCTGGCCGTAGGATTCTCGGGCATCCATCTTTGCAGTTCTTGGAATAAATCATTCGGTTAGCGTCTTCTTCCTCCAGGTTTCTCTGAGCCTCATCAGCTCACCCTCGGTCTCTCCTCGGTCATCTCCTTTTGCATTCTCTCAGTCCTCGCAGCCATTTTCCTTGCCAGGAGATTTCTGTCCGTGTTGTGTCCCCGTTGTTTGTCATGTCCTGTCTGTCCTGTGTCACGGGTGTGCGCACACACATTTGTGCCGGAGCTGCTCTGCCCTGCCGCATAGCCTGGTGCAATAGGAGAAGTCCCGGGGACCTGGACTTTGTAATGTGGGGTGTAGTTGGACTCTAGGTGGGATTTGTAGATGGACACAGGATATCTGGAGCTCTTAAGAGCCAGACTGTTGCAGGATAACTTGTCCTAACTTTTTTTTCAGATTCAGATGGATTAAATGTGTGCCAGAGGGCCCCATCCCGGGTGAGTGGTTTCCCCCAACCAGGTGAGGCACCGTTTATCTCTGCAGCAGAAGTGTATGTGGTGACTCTGTTACAGCTCTGTTCTTTGTCTTTCTTTTTAGGAAGTAAATCTGGGTACCAGCAGTCAAGGTGAGCAGTGGAGAGAAGTAGTTGTTATTGCTCAGCTCTCAGTGTCTGGTGCAGCTCTAAGTTTCCATTCTCTTTTTTTGTGGTTTTGGCAATCCACTAGGAGTACGCCGAGCCCCCGTCACCAGCCGGCCGATGCACCGGGTTCCCTGCACGTGTGAGCCCTGTGGATGCGTTACAGGACCTGGTGATGAAGCCCAGAACTTTTCTATTTAAAGGTGCCATCCAGGTGGCCTTGGGCACCTGCCAAGGAGTTGGGGTGAGTCGGGGAAGTAGGGAGGAGTGATGGTCCCCTCAGGTTTCAGGCATGCCAAATCACCTCATCTCCTCTTAACCCAGGCACCCCCTGTGACGACGGCCTCGGTCTCCGAGCATGCCCGAAGCGTGCGGCCCGAGCAGCTGAGCGTTCTTAGGAGAAGGGTGAGTAGCAGACTTGTGGGGTTTTGGCCGATGGGCTGCCGAGATCGGGCACTGATGTTTGGTTTTCTTTAATACAGCTGTCTAAGAGACACCAGCCTGGTGCCAGCAGGAGCTTCCCGGCTGACGAGGTGGCCTTTCTTCGCACCTGAGACCGGCATCCCCAGATGTGCGAGAGATAAGTAGAGGGCCACGACCCACAGAGGGGATGAAAGCGGGGTGCTGGTTTGGGAATTACTGGGAGGGGTTTTTGTTTCCCCTTCGGAGGTGGCGGTGTCCCTGAAGCGGCCCCTTAGGCCCCATAAAAGCAAAGCCTGACTTTGGATCACAGTGCTGAGGTGCGCAGGGCAGAGCAGTCCCGGTGTGTATTGTGTCACTTGTCTTTTGTGTTTTATATGTTGTTTGCATATGTCATGTCTTTTACCTGAGCCCTTTGAGGGGCCTGTCAGAAACCCTGGCATCATTGTTAGCATCTGTGCTCTCTGCATTCCTCGGCCTGGCAGCCAGGCCATAGAACTTTTGACTCGGGATCTCAGACAGGCATCAGACTCTCTTGTCTCTTTAGAAGCATCCGGTCGGATGTCTTTTCAGGTCTTGTTCTGAGCTGTGTGGACAGCTCTGCCCAGCCAGGATCCATTATGGCGGACTAGGACTCGAAAGAACGTGAGGGCAGGTAGAGGCTTCTGGCCGTAGGATTCTCGGCCATCCATCTTTGCAGTTCTTGGAATAAATAATTCGGTTAGCATCTTCTTCCTCCAGGTTTCTCTGAGCCTCATCAGCTCACCATCGGTCTCACCTCGGTCATCTCCTGTTGCATTCTCTCAGTCCTCGCAGCCATTTTCCTTGCCAGGAGATTTCTGTCCGTGTCGTGTCCCCGTTGTCTGTCACGTCTTGTCTGTCCCGTGTCACGGGTGTGTGCACACATTTGTGCCGGAGCTGCTCTGCCCTGCCGCATAGCCCGGTGCAATAGGAGAAGTCCCGGGGACTTGAAGTTTGTAATGTGGGGTGTACTTGGAATCTAGATGCCATTGCTAGATTGACCTAAGGTGTTTGCAGCTTTTGAGTTATCCTGCAGGTGTTTGACATATGTTCTGACTTTCTTTCAGGTGCAGATGCATTGCACCCATGGCAGAGCCCCCATCCTGGGTGAGTGGGTTCCCACAAGCAGGTCAGTCACCATTTGTCTCTGCAGGGGAAGTGTTGAGGGTGACCCTGTTACAGCTCTGTTCTTTTTCTTTATTTTTAGGAAGTAAAGCTGGATCTCAGCAGTCAAGTTCAGGAGAGCAAGGTGATCAGGAGCATTTCTTGTTGCTGAGGTCTCAATTCCTGGGGCAAGTCTAAGTCTCCATTCTCTTTTGTGTGGTTTAGGCAATCCACTCGGAGCCTGTCAAGCCCCTGTCACCAGCCGGCCGACGCACCGGGTTCCCTGCATGTGTGAGCCCTGTGGATGCGTTACAGGATCTGGTGATGAAACCCTGAACTCTTCCATTTAAAGGTGCCATCCAGGTGACCTTGGGCACCTGCCAAGGAGTTGGGGTGAGTCGGGAAAGTAGGGAGGAGGAGCGAGGGTCCCCTCAGGTTTCAGCCATGCCAAATCACCTCATCTCCTCTTAACCCAGGCACGCCCCGGGACGACGGCCTCGGTCTCCGAGCGTGCCCGAAGCGTGCGGCCCAAGCAGCTGAGCGTTCTTAGGAGAAGGGTGAGTAGCAGACTTGTGGGGTTTTGGCCAAGGGGCTGCCAAGATCGGGCGCTGATGTTTGGTTTTCTTTAATACAGCTGTCTGAGAGACACCAGCCCGGTGCCAGCAGGAGCTTCCCGGCTGACGAGGTGGCCTTTCTTCGCACCTGAGACCGGCATCCCCAGATGTGCGAGAGATAAGTAGAGGGCCACGACCCACAGAGGGGATGAAAGCGGGGTGCTGGTTTGGGAATTACTGGGAGGGGTTTTTGTTTCCCCTTCGGAGGTGGCGGTGTCCATGAAGCGGCCCCTTAGGCCCCATAAAAGCAAAGCCTGACTTTGGATCACAGTGCTGAGGTGCGCAGGGCAGAGCAGTCCCGGCGTGTATCGTGTCACTTGTCTTTTGTGTATTATGTGTTGTTTGCATATGTCATGTCTTTTCCCTGAGCCCTTTGAGGGGCCTGTCAGGAACCCTGGTATCTTGTTAGCATCTGTGATCTCTGCATTCCTCGGCCTGGCAGCCAGGCCATAGAACTTTTGACTCGGGATCTCAGACAGGCATCAGACTCTCTTGTCTCTTTAGAAGCATCCGGTCGGATGTCTTTTCAGGTCCTGTTCTGAGCTGTATGGACAGCTATGCCCAGCCAGGATCTGTTATGGCGGACGAGGACTTGAAAGAACGCGAGTACAGGTAGTGGCTTCTGGCCGTAGGATTCTCGGGCATCCATCTTTGCAGTTCTTGGAATAAATCATTCGGTTAGCGTCTTCTTCCTCCAGGTTTCTCTGAGCCTCATCAGCTCACCCTCGGTCTCTCCTCGGTCATCTCCTTTTGCATTCTCTCAGTCCTCGCAGCCATTTTCCTTGCCAGGAGATTTCTGTCCGTGTTGTGTCCCCGTTGTTTGTCATGTCCTGTCTGTCCTGTGTCACGGGTGTGCGCACACACATTTGTGCCGGAGCTGCTCTGCCCTGCCGCATAGCCTGGTGCAATAGGAGAAGTCCCGGGGACCTGGACTTTGTAATGTGGGGTGTAGTTGGACTCTAGGTGGGATTTGTAGATGGACACAGGATATCTGGAGCTCTTAAGAGCCAGACTGTTGCAGGATAACTTGTCCTAACTTTTTTTTCAGATTCAGATGGATTAAATGTGTGCCAGAGGGCCCCATCCCGGGTGAGTGGTTTCCCCCAACCAGGTGAGGCACCGTTTATCTCTGCAGCAGAAGTGTATGTGGTGACTCTGTTACAGCTCTGTTCTTTGTCTTTCTTTTTAGGAAGTAAATCTGGGTACCAGCAGTCAAGTTGAGCAGTGGAGAGAAGTAGTTGTTATTGCTCAGCTCTCAGTGTCTGGTGCAGCTCTAAGTTTCCATTCTCTTTTTTTGTGGTTTTGGCAATCCACTCGGAGTACGCCGAGCCCCCGTCACCAGCCGGCCGATGCACCGGGTTCCCTGCACGTGTGAGCCCTGTGGATGCGTTACAGGACCTGGTGATGAAGCCCAGAACTTTTCTATTTAAAGGTGCCATCCAGGTGGCCTTGGGCACCTGCCAAGGAGTTGGGGTGAGTCGGGGAAGTAGGGAGGAGTGATGGTCCCCTCAGGTTTCAGCCATGCCAAATCACCTCATCTCCTCTTAACCCAGGCACCCCCTGTGACGACGGCCTCGGTCTCCGAGCGTGCCCGAAGCGTGCGGCCCGAGCAGCTGAGCGTTCTTAGGAGAAGGGTGAGTAGCAGACTTGTGGGGTTTTGGCCGATGGGCTGCCGAGATCGGGCACTGATGTTTGGTTTTCTTTAATACAGCTGTCTAAGAGACACCAGCCCGGTGCCAGCAGGAGCTTCCCGGCTGACGAGGTGGCCTTTCTTCGCACCTGAGACCGGCATCCCCAGATGTGCGAGAGATAAGTAGAGGGCCACGACCCACAGAGGGGATGAAAGCGGGGTGCTGGTTTGGGAATTACTGGGAGGGGTTTTTGTTTCCCCTTCGAAGGTGGCGGTGTCCCTGAAGCGGCCCCTTAGGCCCCATAAAAGCAAAGCCTGACTTTGGATCACAGTGCTGAGGTGCGCAGGGCAGAGCAGTCCTGGCGTGTATCGTGTCACTTGTCTTTTGTGTATTATGTGTTGTTTGCATATGTCATGTCTTTTCCCTGAGCCCTTTGAGGGGCCTGTCAGGAACCCTGGTATCTTGTTAGCATCTGTGCTCTCTGCATTCCTCGGCCTGGCAGCCAGGCCATAGAACTTTTGACTCGGGATCTCAGACAGGCATCAGACTCTCTTGTCTCTTTAGAAGCATCCGGTCAGATGTCTTTTCAGGTCTTGTTCTGAGCTGTATGGACAGCTATGCCCCGACAGGATCCATTATGGCGGACGAGGACTTGAAAGAACGCGAGTACAGGTAGTGGCTTCTGGCCGTAGGATTCTCGGGCATCCATCTTTGCAGTTCTTGGAATAAATCATTCGGTTAGCGTCTTCTTCCTCCAGGTTTCTCTGAGCCTCATCAGCTCACCCTCGGTCTCTCCTCGGTCATCTCCTTTTGCATTCTCTCAGTCCTCGCAGCCATTTTCCTTGCCAGGAGATTTCTGTCCGTGTTGTGTCCCCGTTGTTTGTCATGTCCTGTCTGTCCTGTGTCACGGGTGTGCGCACACACATTTGTGCCGGAGCTGCTCTGCCCTGCCGCATAGCCTGGTGCAATAGGAGAAGTCCCGGGGACCTGGACTTTGTAATGTGGGGTGTAGTTGGACTCTAGGTGGGATTTGTAGATGGACACAGGATATCTGGAGCTCTTAAGAGCCAGACTGTTGCAGGATAACTTGTCCTAACTTTTTTTTCAGATTCAGATGGATTAAATGTGTGCCAGAGGGCCCCATCCCGGGTGAGTGGTTTCCCCCAACCAGGTGAGGCACCGTTTATCTCTGCAGCAGAAGTGTATGTGGTGACTCTGTTACAGCTCTGTTCTTTGTCTTTCTTTTTAGGAAGTAAATCTGGGTACCAGCAGTCAAGGTGAGCAGTGGAGAGAAGTAGTTGTTATTGCTCAGCTCTCAGTGTCTGGTGCAGCTCTAAGTTTCCATTCTCTTTTTTTGTGGTTTTGGCAATCCACTCGGAGTACGCCGAGCCCCCGTCACCAGCCGGCCGATGCACCGGGTTCCCTGCACGTGTGAGCCCTGTGGATGCGTTACAGGACCTGGTGATGAAGCCCAGAACTTTTCTATTTAAAGGTGCCATCCAGGTGGCCTTGGGCACCTGCCAAGGAGTTGGGGTGAGTCGGGGAAGTAGGGAGGAGTGATGGTCCCCTCAGGTTTCAGGCATGCCAAATCACCTCATCTCCTCTTAACCCAGGCACCCCCTGTGACGACGGCCTCGGTCTCCGAGCATGCCCGAAGCGTGCGGCCCGAGCAGCTGAGCGTTCTTAGGAGAAGGGTGAGTAGCAGACTTGTGGGGTTTTGGCCGATGGGCTGCCGAGATCGGGCACTGATGTTTGGTTTTCTTTAATACAGCTGTCTAAGAGACACCAGCCTGGTGCCAGCAGGAGCTTCCCGGCTGACGAGGTGGCCTTTCTTCGCACCTGAGACCGGCATCCCCAGATGTGCGAGAGATAAGTAGAGGGCCACGACCCACAGAGGGGATGAAAGCGGGGTGCTGGTTTGGGAATTACTGGGAGGGGTTTTTGTTTCCCCTTCGGAGGTGGCGGTGTCCCTGAAGCGGCCCCTTAGGCCCCATAAAAGCAAAGCCTGACTTTGGATCACAGTGCTGAGGTGCGCAGGGCAGAGCAGTCCCGGTGTGTATTGTGTCACTTGTCTTTTGTGTTTTATATGTTGTTTGCATATGTCATGTCTTTTACCTGAGCCCTTTGAGGGGCCTGTCAGAAACCCTGGCATCATTGTTAGCATCTGTGCTCTCTGCATTCCTCGGCCTGGCAGCCAGGCCATAGAACTTTTGACTCGGGATCTCAGACAGGCATCAGACTCTCTTGTCTCTTTAGAAGCATCCGGTCGGATGTCTTTTCAGGTCTTGTTCTGAGCTGTGTGGACAGCTCTGCCCAGCCAGGATCCATTATGGCGGACTAGGACTCGAAAGAACGTGAGGGCAGGTAGAGGCTTCTGGCCGTAGGATTCTCGGCCATCCATCTTTGCAGTTCTTGGAATAAATAATTCGGTTAGCATCTTCTTCCTCCAGGTTTCTCTGAGCCTCATCAGCTCACCATCGGTCTCACCTCGGTCATCTCCTGTTGCATTCTCTCAGTCCTCGCAGCCATTTTCCTTGCCAGGAGATTTCTGTCCGTGTCGTGTCCCCGTTGTCTGTCACGTCTTGTCTGTCCCGTGTCACGGGTGTGTGCACACATTTGTGCCGGAGCTGCTCTGCCCTGCCGCATAGCCCGGTGCAATAGGAGAAGTCCCGGGGACTTGAAGTTTGTAATGTGGGGTGTACTTGGAATCTAGATGCCATTGCTAGATTGACCTAAGGTGTTTGCAGCTTTTGAGTTATCCTGCAGGTGTTTGACATATGTTCTGACTTTCTTTCAGGTGCAGATGCATTGCACCCATGGCAGAGCCCCCATCCTGGGTGAGTGGGTTCCCACAAGCAGGTCAGTCACCATTTGTCTCTGCAGGGGAAGTGTTGAGGGTGACCCTGTTACAGCTCTGTTCTTTTTCTTTATTTTTAGGAAGTAAAGCTGGATCTCAGCAGTCAAGTTCAGGAGAGCAAGGTGATCAGGAGCATTTCTTGTTGCTGAGGTCTCAATTCCTGGGGCAAGTCTAAGTCTCCATTCTCTTTTGTGTGGTTTAGGCAATCCACTCGGAGCCTGTCAAGCCCCTGTCACCAGCCGGCCGACGCACCGGGTTCCCTGCATGTGTGAGCCCTGTGGATGCGTTACAGGATCTGGTGATGAAACCCTGAACTCTTCCATTTAAAGGTGCCATCCAGGTGACCTTGGGCACCTGCCAAGGAGTTGGGGTGAGTCGGGAAAGTAGGGAGGAGGAGCGAGGGTCCCCTCAGGTTTCAGCCATGCCAAATCACCTCATCTCCTCTTAACCCAGGCACGCCCCGGGACGACGGCCTCGGTCTCCGAGCGTGCCCGAAGCGTGCGGCCCAAGCAGCTGAGCGTTCTTAGGAGAAGGGTGAGTAGCAGACTTGTGGGGTTTTGGCCAAGGGGCTGCCAAGATCGGGCGCTGATGTTTGGTTTTCTTTAATACAGCTGTCTGAGAGACACCAGCCCGGTGCCAGCAGGAGCTTCCCGGCTGACGAGGTGGCCTTTCTTCGCACCTGAGACCGGCATCCCCAGATGTGCGAGAGATAAGTAGAGGGCCACGACCCACAGAGGGGATGAAAGCGGGGTGCTGGTTTGGGAATTACTGGGAGGGGTTTTTGTTTCCCCTTCGGAGGTGGCGGTGTCCATGAAGCGGCCCCTTAGGCCCCATAAAAGCAAAGCCTGACTTTGGATCACAGTGCTGAGGTGCGCAGGGCAGAGCAGTCCCGGCGTGTATCGTGTCACTTGTCTTTTGTGTATTATGTGTTGTTTGCATATGTCATGTCTTTTCCCTGAGCCCTTTGAGGGGCCTGTCAGGAACCCTGGTATCTTGTTAGCATCTGTGATCTCTGCATTCCTCGGCCTGGCAGCCAGGCCATAGAACTTTTGACTCGGGATCTCAGACAGGCATCAGACTCTCTTGTCTCTTTAGAAGCATCCGGTCGGATGTCTTTTCAGGTCCTGTTCTGAGCTGTATGGACAGCTATGCCCAGCCAGGATCCGTTATGGCGGACGAGGACTTGAAAGAACGCGAGTACAGGTAGTGGCTTCTGGCCGTAGGATTCTCGGGCATCCATCTTTGCAGTTCTTGGAATAAATCATTCGGTTAGCGTCTTCTTCCTCCAGGTTTCTCTGAGCCTCATCAGCTCACCCTCGGTCTCTCCTCGGTCATCTCCTTTTGCATTCTCTCAGTCCTCGCAGCCATTTTCCTTGCCAGGAGATTTCTGTCCGTGTTGTGTCCCCGTTGTTTGTCATGTCCTGTCTGTCCTGTGTCACGGGTGTGCGCACACACATTTGTGCCGGAGCTGCTCTGCCCTGCCGCATAGCCTGGTGCAATAGGAGAAGTCCCGGGGACCTGGACTTTGTAATGTGGGGTGTAGTTGGACTCTAGGTGGGATTTGTAGATGGACACAGGATATCTGGAGCTCTTAAGAGCCAGACTGTTGCAGGATAACTTGTCCTAACTTTTTTTTCAGATTCAGATGGATTAAATGTGTGCCAGAGGGCCCCATCCCGGGTGAGTGGTTTCCCCCAACCAGGTGAGGCACCGTTTATCTCTGCAGCAGAAGTGTATGTGGTGACTCTGTTACAGCTCTGTTCTTTGTCTTTCTTTTTAGGAAGTAAATCTGGGTACCAGCAGTCAAGTTGAGCAGTGGAGAGAAGTAGTTGTTATTGCTCAGCTCTCAGTGTCTGGTGCAGCTCTAAGTTTCCATTCTCTTTTTTTGTGGTTTTGGCAATCCACTCGGAGTACGCCGAGCCCCCGTCACCAGCCGGCCGATGCACCGGGTTCCCTGCACGTGTGAGCCCTGTGGATGCGTTACAGGACCTGGTGATGAAGCCCAGAACTTTTCTATTTAAAGGTGCCATCCAGGTGGCCTTGGGCACCTGCCAAGGAGTTGGGGTGAGTCGGGGAAGTAGGGAGGAGTGATGGTCCCCTCAGGTTTCAGCCATGCCAAATCACCTCATCTCCTCTTAACCCAGGCACCCCCTGTGACGACGGCCTCGGTCTCCGAGCGTGCCCGAAGCGTGCGGCCCGAGCAGCTGAGCGTTCTTAGGAGAAGGGTGAGTAGCAGACTTGTGGGGTTTTGGCCGATGGGCTGCCGAGATCGGGCACTGATGTTTGGTTTTCTTTAATACAGCTGTCTAAGAGACACCAGCCTGGTGCCAGCAGGAGCTTCCCGGCTGACGAGGTGGCCTTTCTTCGCACCTGAGACCGGCATCCCCAGATGTGCGAGAGATAAGTAGAGGGCCACGACCCACAGAGGGGATGAAAGCGGGGTGCTGGTTTGGGAATTACTGGGAGGGGTTTTTGTTTCCCCTTCGAAGGTGGCGGTGTCCCTGAAGCGGCCCCTTAGGCCCCATAAAAGCAAAGCCTGACTTTGGATCACAGTGCTGAGGTGCGCAGGGCAGAGCAGTCCTGGCGTGTATCGTGTCACTTGTCTTTTGTGTATTATGTGTTGTTTGCATATGTCATGTCTTTTCCCTGAGCCCTTTGAGGGGCCTGTCAGGAACCCTGGTATCTTGTTAGCATCTGTGCTCTCTGCATTCCTCGGCCTGGCAGCCAGGCCATAGAACTTTTGACTCGGGATCTCAGACAGGCATCAGACTCTCTTGTCTCTTTAGAAGCATCCGGTCAGATGTCTTTTCAGGTCTTGTTCTGAGCTGTATGGACAGCTATGCCCCGACAGGATCCATTATGGCGGACGAGGACTTGAAAGAACGCGAGTACAGGTAGTGGCTTCTGGCCGTAGGATTCTCGGGCATCCATCTTTGCAGTTCTTGGAATAAATCATTCGGTTAGCGTCTTCTTCCTCCAGGTTTCTCTGAGCCTCATCAGCTCACCCTCGGTCTCTCCTCGGTCATCTCCTTTTGCATTCTCTCAGTCCTCGCAGCCATTTTCCTTGCCAGGAGATTTCTGTCCGTGTTGTGTCCCCGTTGTTTGTCATGTCCTGTCTGTCCTGTGTCACGGGTGTGCGCACACACATTTGTGCCGGAGCTGCTCTGCCCTGCCGCATAGCCTGGTGCAATAGGAGAAGTCCCGGGGACCTGGACTTTGTAATGTGGGGTGTAGTTGGACTCTAGGTGGGATTTGTAGATGGACACAGGATATCTGGAGCTCTTAAGAGCCAGACTGTTGCAGGATAACTTGTCCTAACTTTTTTTTCAGATTCAGATGGATTAAATGTGTGCCAGAGGGCCCCATCCCGGGTGAGTGGTTTCCCCCAACCAGGTGAGGCACCGTTTATCTCTGCAGCAGAAGTGTATGTGGTGACTCTGTTACAGCTCTGTTCTTTGTCTTTCTTTTTAGGAAGTAAATCTGGGTACCAGCAGTCAAGGTGAGCAGTGGAGAGAAGTAGTTGTTATTGCTCAGCTCTCAGTGTCTGGTGCAGCTCTAAGTTTCCATTCTCTTTTTTTGTGGTTTTGGCAATCCACTCGGAGTACGCCGAGCCCCCGTCACCAGCCGGCCGATGCACCGGGTTCCCTGCACGTGTGAGCCCTGTGGATGCGTTACAGGACCTGGTGATGAAGCCCAGAACTTTTCTATTTAAAGGTGCCATCCAGGTGGCCTTGGGCACCTGCCAAGGAGTTGGGGTGAGTCGGGGAAGTAGGGAGGAGTGATGGTCCCCTCAGGTTTCAGGCATGCCAAATCACCTCATCTCCTCTTAACCCAGGCACCCCCTGTGACGACGGCCTCGGTCTCCGAGCATGCCCGAAGCGTGCGGCCCGAGCAGCTGAGCGTTCTTAGGAGAAGGGTGAGTAGCAGACTTGTGGGGTTTTGGCCGATGGGCTGCCGAGATCGGGCACTGATGTTTGGTTTTCTTTAATACAGCTGTCTAAGAGACACCAGCCTGGTGCCAGCAGGAGCTTCCCGGCTGACGAGGTGGCCTTTCTTCGCACCTGAGACCGGCATCCCCAGATGTGCGAGAGATAAGTAGAGGGCCACGACCCACAGAGGGGATGAAAGCGGGGTGCTGGTTTGGGAATTACTGGGAGGGGTTTTTGTTTCCCCTTCGAAGGTGGCGGTGTCCCTGAAGCGGCCCCTTAGGCCCCATAAAAGCAAAGCCTGACTTTGGATCACAGTGCTGAGGTGCGCAGGGCAGAGCAGTCCCGGTGTGTATTGTGTCACTTGTCTTTTGTGTTTTATATGTTGTTTGCATATGTCATGTCTTTTACCTGAGCCCTTTGAGGGGCCTGTCAGAAACCCTGGCATCATTGTTAGCATCTGTGCTCTCTGCATTCCTCGGCCTGGCAGCCAGGCCATAGAACTTTTGACTCGGGATCTCAGACAGGCATCAGACTCTCTTGTCTCTTTAGAAGCATCCGGTCGGATGTCTTTTCAGGTCTTGTTCTGAGCTGTGTGGACAGCTCTGCCCAGCCAGGATCCATTATGGCGGACTAGGACTCGAAAGAACGTGAGGGCAGGTAGAGGCTTCTGGCCGTAGGATTCTCGGCCATCCATCTTTGCAGTTCTTGGAATAAATAATTCGGTTAGCATCTTCTTCCTCCAGGTTTCTCTGAGCCTCATCAGCTCACCATCGGTCTCACCTCGGTCATCTCCTGTTGCATTCTCTCAGTCCTCGCAGCCATTTTCCTTGCCAGGAGATTTCTGTCCGTGTCGTGTCCCCGTTGTCTGTCACGTCTTGTCTGTCCCGTGTCACGGGTGTGTGCACACATTTGTGCCGGAGCTGCTCTGCCCTGCCGCATAGCCCGGTGCAATAGGAGAAGTCCCGGGGACTTGAAGTTTGTAATGTGGGGTGTACTTGGAATCTAGATGCCATTGCTAGATTGACCTAAGGTGTTTGCAGCTTTTGAGTTATCCTGCAGGTGTTTGACATATGTTCTGACTTTCTTTCAGGTGCAGATGCATTGCACCCATGGCAGAGCCCCCATCCTGGGTGAGTGGGTTCCCACAAGCAGGTCAGTCACCATTTGTCTCTGCAGGGGAAGTGTTGAGGGTGACCCTGTTACAGCTCTGTTCTTTTTCTTTATTTTTAGGAAGTAAAGCTGGATCTCAGCAGTCAAGTTCAGGAGAGCAAGGTGATCAGGAGCATTTCTTGTTGCTGAGGTCTCAATTCCTGGGGCAAGTCTAAGTCTCCATTCTCTTTTGTGTGGTTTAGGCAATCCACTCGGAGCCTGTCAAGCCCCTGTCACCAGCCGGCCGACGCACCGGGTTCCCTGCATGTGTGAGCCCTGTGGATGCGTTACAGGATCTGGTGATGAAACCCTGAACTCTTCCATTTAAAGGTGCCATCCAGGTGACCTTGGGCACCTGCCAAGGAGTTGGGGTGAGTCGGGAAAGTAGGGAGGAGGAGCGAGGGTCCCCTCAGGTTTCAGCCATGCCAAATCACCTCATCTCCTCTTAACCCAGGCACGCCCCGGGACGACGGCCTCGGTCTCCGAGCGTGCCCGAAGCGTGCGGCCCAAGCAGCTGAGCGTTCTTAGGAGAAGGGTGAGTAGCAGACTTGTGGGGTTTTGGCCAAGGGGCTGCCAAGATCGGGCGCTGATGTTTGGTTTTCTTTAATACAGCTGTCTGAGAGACACCAGCCCGGTGCCAGCAGGAGCTTCCCGGCTGACGAGGTGGCCTTTCTTCGCACCTGAGACCGGCATCCCCAGATGTGCGAGAGATAAGTAGAGGGCCACGACCCACAGAGGGGATGAAAGCGGGGTGCTGGTTTGGGAATTACTGGGAGGGGTTTTTGTTTCCCCTTCGGAGGTGGCGGTGTCCATGAAGCGGCCCCTTAGGCCCCATAAAAGCAAAGCCTGACTTTGGATCACAGTGCTGAGGTGCGCAGGGCAGAGCAGTCCCGGCGTGTATCGTGTCACTTGTCTTTTGTGTATTATGTGTTGTTTGCATATGTCATGTCTTTTCCCTGAGCCCTTTGAGGGGCCTGTCAGGAACCCTGGTATCTTGTTAGCATCTGTGATCTCTGCATTCCTCGGCCTGGCAGCCAGGCCATAGAACTTTTGACTCGGGATCTCAGACAGGCATCAGACTCTCTTGTCTCTTTAGAAGCATCCGGTCGGATGTCTTTTCAGGTCCTGTTCTGAGCTGTATGGACAGCTATGCCCAGCCAGGATCCGTTATGGCGGACGAGGACTTGAAAGAACGCGAGTACAGGTAGTGGCTTCTGGCCGTAGGATTCTCGGGCATCCATCTTTGCAGTTCTTGGAATAAATCATTCGGTTAGCGTCTTCTTCCTCCAGGTTTCTCTGAGCCTCATCAGCTCACCCTCGGTCTCTCCTCGGTCATCTCCTTTTGCATTCTCTCAGTCCTCGCAGCCATTTTCCTTGCCAGGAGATTTCTGTCCGTGTTGTGTCCCCGTTGTTTGTCATGTCCTGTCTGTCCTGTGTCACGGGTGTGCGCACACACATTTGTGCCGGAGCTGCTCTGCCCTGCCGCATAGCCTGGTGCAATAGGAGAAGTCCCGGGGACCTGGACTTTGTAATGTGGGGTGTAGTTGGACTCTAGGTGGGATTTGTAGATGGACACAGGATATCTGGAGCTCTTAAGAGCCAGACTGTTGCAGGATAACTTGTCCTAACTTTTTTTTCAGATTCAGATGGATTAAATGTGTGCCAGAGGGCCCCATCCCGGGTGAGTGGTTTCCCCCAACCAGGTGAGGCACCGTTTATCTCTGCAGCAGAAGTGTATGTGGTGACTCTGTTACAGCTCTGTTCTTTGTCTTTCTTTTTAGGAAGTAAATCTGGGTACCAGCAGTCAAGTTGAGCAGTGGAGAGAAGTAGTTGTTATTGCTCAGCTCTCAGTGTCTGGTGCAGCTCTAAGTTTCCATTCTCTTTTTTTGTGGTTTTGGCAATCCACTCGGAGTACGCCGAGCCCCCGTCACCAGCCGGCCGATGCACCGGGTTCCCTGCACGTGTGAGCCCTGTGGATGCGTTACAGGACCTGGTGATGAAGCCCAGAACTTTTCTATTTAAAGGTGCCATCCAGGTGGCCTTGGGCACCTGCCAAGGAGTTGGGGTGAGTCGGGGAAGTAGGGAGGAGTGATGGTCCCCTCAGGTTTCAGCCATGCCAAATCACCTCATCTCCTCTTAACCCAGGCACCCCCTGTGACGACGGCCTCGGTCTCCGAGCGTGCCCGAAGCGTGCGGCCCGAGCAGCTGAGCGTTCTTAGGAGAAGGGTGAGTAGCAGACTTGTGGGGTTTTGGCCGATGGGCTGCCGAGATCGGGCACTGATGTTTGGTTTTCTTTAATACAGCTGTCTAAGAGACACCAGCCCGGTGCCAGCAGGAGCTTCCCGGCTGACGAGGTGGCCTTTCTTCGCACCTGAGACCGGCATCCCCAGATGTGCGAGAGATAAGTAGAGGGCCACGACCCACAGAGGGGATGAAAGCGGGGTGCTGGTTTGGGAATTACTGGGAGGGGTTTTTGTTTCCCCTTCGAAGGTGGCGGTGTCCCTGAAGCGGCCCCTTAGGCCCCATAAAAGCAAAGCCTGACTTTGGATCACAGTGCTGAGGTGCGCAGGGCAGAGCAGTCCTGGCGTGTATCGTGTCACTTGTCTTTTGTGTATTATGTGTTGTTTGCATATGTCATGTCTTTTCCCTGAGCCCTTTGAGGGGCCTGTCAGGAACCCTGGTATCTTGTTAGCATCTGTGCTCTCTGCATTCCTCGGCCTGGCAGCCAGGCCATAGAACTTTTGACTCGGGATCTCAGACAGGCATCAGACTCTCTTGTCTCTTTAGAAGCATCCGGTCAGATGTCTTTTCAGGTCTTGTTCTGAGCTGTATGGACAGCTATGCCCCGACAGGATCCATTATGGCGGACGAGGACTTGAAAGAACGCGAGTACAGGTAGTGGCTTCTGGCCGTAGGATTCTCGGGCATCCATCTTTGCAGTTCTTGGAATAAATCATTCGGTTAGCGTCTTCTTCCTCCAGGTTTCTCTGAGCCTCATCAGCTCACCCTCGGTCTCTCCTCGGTCATCTCCTTTTGCATTCTCTCAGTCCTCGCAGCCATTTTCCTTGCCAGGAGATTTCTGTCCGTGTTGTGTCCCCGTTGTTTGTCATGTCCTGTCTGTCCTGTGTCACGGGTGTGCGCACACACATTTGTGCCGGAGCTGCTCTGCCCTGCCGCATAGCCTGGTGCAATAGGAGAAGTCCCGGGGACCTGGACTTTGTAATGTGGGGTGTAGTTGGACTCTAGGTGGGATTTGTAGATGGACACAGGATATCTGGAGCTCTTAAGAGCCAGACTGTTGCAGGATAACTTGTCCTAACTTTTTTTTCAGATTCAGATGGATTAAATGTGTGCCAGAGGGCCCCATCCCGGGTGAGTGGTTTCCCCCAACCAGGTGAGGCACCGTTTATCTCTGCAGCAGAAGTGTATGTGGTGACTCTGTTACAGCTCTGTTCTTTGTCTTTCTTTTTAGGAAGTAAATCTGGGTACCAGCAGTCAAGGTGAGCAGTGGAGAGAAGTAGTTGTTATTGCTCAGCTCTCAGTGTCTGGTGCAGCTCTAAGTTTCCATTCTCTTTTTTTGTGGTTTTGGCAATCCACTCGGAGTACGCCGAGCCCCCGTCACCAGCCGGCCGATGCACCGGGTTCCCTGCACGTGTGAGCCCTGTGGATGCGTTACAGGACCTGGTGATGAAGCCCAGAACTTTTCTATTTAAAGGTGCCATCCAGGTGGCCTTGGGCACCTGCCAAGGAGTTGGGGTGAGTCGGGGAAGTAGGGAGGAGTGATGGTCCCCTCAGGTTTCAGGCATGCCAAATCACCTCATCTCCTCTTAACCCAGGCACCCCCTGTGACGACGGCCTCGGTCTCCGAGCATGCCCGAAGCGTGCGGCCCGAGCAGCTGAGCGTTCTTAGGAGAAGGGTGAGTAGCAGACTTGTGGGGTTTTGGCCGATGGGCTGCCGAGATCGGGCACTGATGTTTGGTTTTCTTTAATACAGCTGTCTAAGAGACACCAGCCCGGTGCCAGCAGGAGCTTCCCGGCTGACGAGGTGGCCTTTCTTCGCACCTGAGACCGGCATCCCCAGATGTGCGAGAGATAAGTAGAGGGCCACGACCCACAGAGGGGATGAAAGCGGGGTGCTGGTTTGGGAATTACTGGGAGGGGTTTTTGTTTCCCCTTCGAAGGTGGCGGTGTCCCTGAAGCGGCCCCTTAGGCCCCATAAAAGCAAAGCCTGACTTTGGATCACAGTGCTGAGGTGCGCAGGGCAGAGCAGTCCCGGTGTGTATTGTGTCACTTGTCTTTTGTGTTTTATATGTTGTTTGCATATGTCATGTCTTTTACCTGAGCCCTTTGAGGGGCCTGTCAGAAACCCTGGCATCATTGTTAGCATCTGTGCTCTCTGCATTCCTCGGCCTGGCAGCCAGGCCATAGAACTTTTGACTCGGGATCTCAGACAGGCATCAGACTCTCTTGTCTCTTTAGAAGCATCCGGTCGGATGTCTTTTCAGGTCTTGTTCTGAGCTGTGTGGACAGCTCTGCCCAGCCAGGATCCATTATGGCGGACTAGGACTCGAAAGAACGTGAGGGCAGGTAGAGGCTTCTGGCCGTAGGATTCTCGGGCATCCATCTTTGCAGTTCTTGGAATAAATAATTCGGTTAGCATCTTCTTCCTCCAGGTTTCTCTGAGCCTCATCAGCTCACCATCGGTCTCACCTCGGTCATCTCCTGTTGCATTCTCTCAGTCCTCGCAGCCATTTTCCTTGCCAGGAGATTTCTGTCCGTGTCGTGTCCCCGTTGTCTGTCACGTCTTGTCTGTCCCGTGTCACGGGTGTGTGCACACATTTGTGCCGGAGCTGCTCTGCCCTGCCGCATAGCCCGGTGCAATAGGAGAAGTCCCGGGGACTTGAAGTTTGTAATGTGGGGTGTACTTGGAATCTAGATGCCATTGCTAGATTGACCTAAGGTGTTTGCAGCTTTTGAGTTATCCTGCAGGTGTTTGACATATGTTCTGACTTTCTTTCAGGTGCAGATGCATTGCACCCATGGCAGAGCCCCCATCCTGGGTGAGTGGGTTCCCACAAGCAGGTCAGTCACCATTTGTCTCTGCAGGGGAAGTGTTGAGGGTGACCCTGTTACAGCTCTGTTCTTTTTCTTTATTTTTAGGAAGTAAAGCTGGATCTCAGCAGTCAAGTTCAGGAGAGCAAGGTGATCAGGAGCATTTCTTGTTGCTGAGGTCTCAATTCCTGGGGCAAGTCTAAGTCTCCATTCTCTTTTGTGTGGTTTAGGCAATCCACTCGGAGCCTGTCAAGCCCCTGTCACCAGCCGGCCGACGCACCGGGTTCCCTGCATGTGTGAGCCCTGTGGATGCGTTACAGGATCTGGTGATGAAACCCTGAACTCTTCCATTTAAAGGTGCCATCCAGGTGACCTTGGGCACCTGCCAAGGAGTTGGGGTGAGTCGGGAAAGTAGGGAGGAGGAGCGAGGGTCCCCTCAGGTTTCAGCCATGCCAAATCACCTCATCTCCTCTTAACCCAGGCACGCCCCGGGACGACGGCCTCGGTCTCCGAGCGTGCCCGAAGCGTGCGGCCCAAGCAGCTGAGCGTTCTTAGGAGAAGGGTGAGTAGCAGACTTGTGGGGTTTTGGCCAAGGGGCTGCCAAGATCGGGCGCTGATGTTTGGTTTTCTTTAATACAGCTGTCTGAGAGACACCAGCCCGGTGCCAGCAGGAGCTTCCCGGCTGACGAGGTGGCCTTTCTTCGCACCTGAGACCGGCATCCCCAGATGTGCGAGAGATAAGTAGAGGGCCACGACCCACAGAGGGGATGAAAGCGGGGTGCTGGTTTGGGAATTACTGGGAGGGGTTTTTGTTTCCCCTTCGGAGGTGGCGGTGTCCATGAAGCGGCCCCTTAGGCCCCATAAAAGCAAAGCCTGACTTTGGATCACAGTGCTGAGGTGCGCAGGGCAGAGCAGTCCCGGCGTGTATCGTGTCACTTGTCTTTTGTGTATTATGTGTTGTTTGCATATGTCATGTCTTTTCCCTGAGCCCTTTGAGGGGCCTGTCAGGAACCCTGGTATCTTGTTAGCATCTGTGATCTCTGCATTCCTCGGCCTGGCAGCCAGGCCATAGAACTTTTGACTCGGGATCTCAGACAGGCATCAGACTCTCTTGTCTCTTTAGAAGCATCCGGTCGGATGTCTTTTCAGGTCCTGTTCTGAGCTGTATGGACAGCTATGCCCAGCCAGGATCTGTTATGGCGGACGAGGACTTGAAAGAACGCGAGTACAGGTAGTGGCTTCTGGCCGTAGGATTCTCGGGCATCCATCTTTGCAGTTCTTGGAATAAATCATTCGGTTAGCGTCTTCTTCCTCCAGGTTTCTCTGAGCCTCATCAGCTCACCCTCGGTCTCTCCTCGGTCATCTCCTTTTGCATTCTCTCAGTCCTCGCAGCCATTTTCCTTGCCAGGAGATTTCTGTCCGTGTTGTGTCCCCGTTGTTTGTCATGTCCTGTCTGTCCTGTGTCACGGGTGTGCGCACACACATTTGTGCCGGAGCTGCTCTGCCCTGCCGCATAGCCTGGTGCAATAGGAGAAGTCCCGGGGACCTGGACTTTGTAATGTGGGGTGTAGTTGGACTCTAGGTGGGATTTGTAGATGGACACAGGATATCTGGAGCTCTTAAGAGCCAGACTGTTGCAGGATAACTTGTCCTAACTTTTTTTTCAGATTCAGATGGATTAAATGTGTGCCAGAGGGCCCCATCCCGGGTGAGTGGTTTCCCCCAACCAGGTGAGGCACCGTTTATCTCTGCAGCAGAAGTGTATGTGGTGACTCTGTTACAGCTCTGTTCTTTGTCTTTCTTTTTAGGAAGTAAATCTGGGTACCAGCAGTCAAGTTGAGCAGTGGAGAGAAGTAGTTGTTATTGCTCAGCTCTCAGTGTCTGGTGCAGCTCTAAGTTTCCATTCTCTTTTTTTGTGGTTTTGGCAATCCACTCGGAGTACGCCGAGCCCCCGTCACCAGCCGGCCGATGCACCGGGTTCCCTGCACGTGTGAGCCCTGTGGATGCATTACAGGACCTGGTGATGAAGCCCAGAACTTTTCTATTTAAAGGTGCCATCCAGGTGGCCTTGGGCACCTGCCAAGGAGTTGGGGTGAGTCGGGGAAGTAGGGAGGAGTGATGGTCCCCTCAGGTTTCAGCCATGCCAAATCACCTCATCTCCTCTTAACCCAGGCACCCCCTGTGACGACGGCCTCGGTCTCCGAGCGTGCCCGAAGCGTGCGGCCCGAGCAGCTGAGCGTTCTTAGGAGAAGGGTGAGTAGCAGACTTGTGGGGTTTTGGCCGATGGGCTGCCGAGATCGGGCACTGATGTTTGGTTTTCTTTAATACAGCTGTCTAAGAGACACCAGCCTGGTGCCAGCAGGAGCTTCCCGGCTGACGAGGTGGCCTTTCTTCGCACCTGAGACCGGCATCCCCAGATGTGCGAGAGATAAGTAGAGGGCCACGACCCACAGAGGGGATGAAAGCGGGGTGCTGGTTTGGGAATTACTGGGAGGGGTTTTTGTTTCCCCTTCGAAGGTGGCGGTGTCCCTGAAGCGGCCCCTTAGGCCCCATAAAAGCAAAGCCTGACTTTGGATCACAGTGCTGAGGTGCGCAGGGCAGAGCAGTCCTGGCGTGTATCGTGTCACTTGTCTTTTGTGTATTATGTGTTGTTTGCATATGTCATGTCTTTTCCCTGAGCCCTTTGAGGGGCCTGTCAGGAACCCTGGTATCTTGTTAGCATCTGTGCTCTCTGCATTCCTCGGCCTGGCAGCCAGGCCATAGAACTTTTGACTCGGGATCTCAGACAGGCATCAGACTCTCTTGTCTCTTTAGAAGCATCCGGTCAGATGTCTTTTCAGGTCTTGTTCTGAGCTGTATGGACAGCTATGCCCCGACAGGATCCATTATGGCGGACGAGGACTTGAAAGAACGCGAGTACAGGTAGTGGCTTCTGGCCGTAGGATTCTCGGGCATCCATCTTTGCAGTTCTTGGAATAAATCATTCGGTTAGCGTCTTCTTCCTCCAGGTTTCTCTGAGCCTCATCAGCTCACCCTCGGTCTCTCCTCGGTCATCTCCTTTTGCATTCTCTCAGTCCTCGCAGCCATTTTCCTTGCCAGGAGATTTCTGTCCGTGTTGTGTCCCCGTTGTTTGTCATGTCCTGTCTGTCCTGTGTCACGGGTGTGCGCACACACATTTGTGCCGGAGCTGCTCTGCCCTGCCGCATAGCCTGGTGCAATAGGAGAAGTCCCGGGGACCTGGACTTTGTAATGTGGGGTGTAGTTGGACTCTAGGTGGGATTTGTAGATGGACACAGGATATCTGGAGCTCTTAAGAGCCAGACTGTTGCAGGATAACTTGTCCTAACTTTTTTTTCAGATTCAGATGGATTAAATGTGTGCCAGAGGGCCCCATCCCGGGTGAGTGGTTTCCCCCAACCAGGTGAGGCACCGTTTATCTCTGCAGCAGAAGTGTATGTGGTGACTCTGTTACAGCTCTGTTCTTTGTCTTTCTTTTTAGGAAGTAAATCTGGGTACCAGCAGTCAAGGTGAGCAGTGGAGAGAAGTAGTTGTTATTGCTCAGCTCTCAGTGTCTGGTGCAGCTCTAAGTTTCCATTCTCTTTTTTTGTGGTTTTGGCAATCCACTCGGAGTACGCCGAGCCCCCGTCACCAGCCGGCCGATGCACCGGGTTCCCTGCACGTGTGAGCCCTGTGGATGCGTTACAGGACCTGGTGATGAAGCCCAGAACTTTTCTATTTAAAGGTGCCATCCAGGTGGCCTTGGGCACCTGCCAAGGAGTTGGGGTGAGTCGGGGAAGTAGGGAGGAGTGATGGTCCCCTCAGGTTTCAGGCATGCCAAATCACCTCATCTCCTCTTAACCCAGGCACCCCCTGTGACGACGGCCTCGGTCTCCGAGCATGCCCGAAGCGTGCGGCCCGAGCAGCTGAGCGTTCTTAGGAGAAGGGTGAGTAGCAGACTTGTGGGGTTTTGGCCGATGGGCTGCCGAGATCGGGCACTGATGTTTGGTTTTCTTTAATACAGCTGTCTAAGAGACACCAGCCTGGTGCCAGCAGGAGCTTCCCGGCTGACGAGGTGGCCTTTCTTCGCACCTGAGACCGGCATCCCCAGATGTGCGAGAGATAAGTAGAGGGCCACGACCCACAGAGGGGATGAAAGCGGGGTGCTGGTTTGGGAATTACTGGGAGGGGTTTTTGTTTCCCCTTCGAAGGTGGCGGTGTCCCTGAAGCGGCCCCTTAGGCCCCATAAAAGCAAAGCCTGACTTTGGATCACAGTGCTGAGGTGCGCAGGGCAGAGCAGTCCCGGTGTGTATTGTGTCACTTGTCTTTTGTGTTTTATATGTTGTTTGCATATGTCATGTCTTTTACCTGAGCCCTTTGAGGGGCCTGTCAGAAACCCTGGCATCATTGTTAGCATCTGTGCTCTCTGCATTCCTCGGCCTGGCAGCCAGGCCATAGAACTTTTGACTCGGGATCTCAGACAGGCATCAGACTCTCTTGTCTCTTTAGAAGCATCCGGTCGGATGTCTTTTCAGGTCTTGTTCTGAGCTGTGTGGACAGCTCTGCCCAGCCAGGATCCATTATGGCGGACTAGGACTCGAAAGAACGTGAGGGCAGGTAGAGGCTTCTGGCCGTAGGATTCTCGGCCATCCATCTTTGCAGTTCTTGGAATAAATAATTCGGTTAGCATCTTCTTCCTCCAGGTTTCTCTGAGCCTCATCAGCTCACCATCGGTCTCACCTCGGTCATCTCCTGTTGCATTCTCTCAGTCCTCGCAGCCATTTTCCTTGCCAGGAGATTTCTGTCCGTGTCGTGTCCCCGTTGTCTGTCACGTCTTGTCTGTCCCGTGTCACGGGTGTGTGCACACATTTGTGCCGGAGCTGCTCTGCCCTGCCGCATAGCCCGGTGCAATAGGAGAAGTCCCGGGGACTTGAAGTTTGTAATGTGGGGTGTACTTGGAATCTAGATGCCATTGCTAGATTGACCTAAGGTGTTTGCAGCTTTTGAGTTATCCTGCAGGTGTTTGACATATGTTCTGACTTTCTTTCAGGTGCAGATGCATTGCACCCATGGCAGAGCCCCCATCCTGGGTGAGTGGGTTCCCACAAGCAGGTCAGTCACCATTTGTCTCTGCAGGGGAAGTGTTGAGGGTGACCCTGTTACAGCTCTGTTCTTTTTCTTTATTTTTAGGAAGTAAAGCTGGATCTCAGCAGTCAAGTTCAGGAGAGCAAGGTGATCAGGAGCATTTCTTGTTGCTGAGGTCTCAATTCCTGGGGCAAGTCTAAGTCTCCATTCTCTTTTGTGTGGTTTAGGCAATCCACTCGGAGCCTGTCAAGCCCCTGTCACCAGCCGGCCGACGCACCGGGTTCCCTGCATGTGTGAGCCCTGTGGATGCGTTACAGGATCTGGTGATGAAACCCTGAACTCTTCCATTTAAAGGTGCCATCCAGGTGACCTTGGGCACCTGCCAAGGAGTTGGGGTGAGTCGGGAAAGTAGGGAGGAGGAGCGAGGGTCCCCTCAGGTTTCAGCCATGCCAAATCACCTCATCTCCTCTTAACCCAGGCACGCCCCGGGACGACGGCCTCGGTCTCCGAGCGTGCCCGAAGCGTGCGGCCCAAGCAGCTGAGCGTTCTTAGGAGAAGGGTGAGTAGCAGACTTGTGGGGTTTTGGCCAAGGGGCTGCCAAGATCGGGCGCTGATGTTTGGTTTTCTTTAATACAGCTGTCTGAGAGACACCAGCCCGGTGCCAGCAGGAGCTTCCCGGCTGACGAGGTGGCCTTTCTTCGCACCTGAGACCGGCATCCCCAGATGTGCGAGAGATAAGTAGAGGGCCACGACCCACAGAGGGGATGAAAGCGGGGTGCTGGTTTGGGAATTACTGGGAGGGGTTTTTGTTTCCCCTTCGGAGGTGGCGGTGTCCATGAAGCGGCCCCTTAGGCCCCATAAAAGCAAAGCCTGACTTTGGATCACAGTGCTGAGGTGCGCAGGGCAGAGCAGTCCCGGCGTGTATCGTGTCACTTGTCTTTTGTGTATTATGTGTTGTTTGCATATGTCATGTCTTTTCCCTGAGCCCTTTGAGGGGCCTGTCAGGAACCCTGGTATCTTGTTAGCATCTGTGATCTCTGCATTCCTCGGCCTGGCAGCCAGGCCATAGAACTTTTGACTCGGGATCTCAGACAGGCATCAGACTCTCTTGTCTCTTTAGAAGCATCCGGTCGGATGTCTTTTCAGGTCCTGTTCTGAGCTGTATGGACAGCTATGCCCAGCCAGGATCCGTTATGGCGGACGAGGACTTGAAAGAACGCGAGTACAGGTAGTGGCTTCTGGCCGTAGGATTCTCGGGCATCCATCTTTGCAGTTCTTGGAATAAATCATTCGGTTAGCGTCTTCTTCCTCCAGGTTTCTCTGAGCCTCATCAGCTCACCCTCGGTCTCTCCTCGGTCATCTCCTTTTGCATTCTCTCAGTCCTCGCAGCCATTTTCCTTGCCAGGAGATTTCTGTCCGTGTTGTGTCCCCGTTGTTTGTCATGTCCTGTCTGTCCTGTGTCACGGGTGTGCGCACACACATTTGTGCCGGAGCTGCTCTGCCCTGCCGCATAGCCTGGTGCAATAGGAGAAGTCCCGGGGACCTGGACTTTGTAATGTGGGGTGTAGTTGGACTCTAGGTGGGATTTGTAGATGGACACAGGATATCTGGAGCTCTTAAGAGCCAGACTGTTGCAGGATAACTTGTCCTAACTTTTTTTTCAGATTCAGATGGATTAAATGTGTGCCAGAGGGCCCCATCCCGGGTGAGTGGTTTCCCCCAACCAGGTGAGGCACCGTTTATCTCTGCAGCAGAAGTGTATGTGGTGACTCTGTTACAGCTCTGTTCTTTGTCTTTCTTTTTAGGAAGTAAATCTGGGTACCAGCAGTCAAGTTGAGCAGTGGAGAGAAGTAGTTGTTATTGCTCAGCTCTCAGTGTCTGGTGCAGCTCTAAGTTTCCATTCTCTTTTTTTGTGGTTTTGGCAATCCACTCGGAGTACGCCGAGCCCCCGTCACCAGCCGGCCGATGCACCGGGTTCCCTGCACGTGTGAGCCCTGTGGATGCATTACAGGACCTGGTGATGAAGCCCAGAACTTTTCTATTTAAAGGTGCCATCCAGGTGGCCTTGGGCACCTGCCAAGGAGTTGGGGTGAGTCGGGGAAGTAGGGAGGAGTGATGGTCCCCTCAGGTTTCAGCCATGCCAAATCACCTCATCTCCTCTTAACCCAGGCACCCCCTGTGACGACGGCCTCGGTCTCCGAGCGTGCCCGAAGCGTGCGGCCCGAGCAGCTGAGCGTTCTTAGGAGAAGGGTGAGTAGCAGACTTGTGGGGTTTTGGCCGATGGGCTGCCGAGATCGGGCACTGATGTTTGGTTTTCTTTAATACAGCTGTCTAAGAGACACCAGCCCGGTGCCAGCAGGAGCTTCCCGGCTGACGAGGTGGCCTTTCTTCGCACCTGAGACCGGCATCCCCAGATGTGCGAGAGATAAGTAGAGGGCCACGACCCACAGAGGGGATGAAAGCGGGGTGCTGGTTTGGGAATTACTGGGAGGGGTTTTTGTTTCCCCTTCGAAGGTGGCGGTGTCCCTGAAGCGGCCCCTTAGGCCCCATAAAAGCAAAGCCTGACTTTGGATCACAGTGCTGAGGTGCGCAGGGCAGAGCAGTCCTGGCGTGTATCGTGTCACTTGTCTTTTGTGTATTATGTGTTGTTTGCATATGTCATGTCTTTTCCCTGAGCCCTTTGAGGGGCCTGTCAGGAACCCTGGTATCTTGTTAGCATCTGTGCTCTCTGCATTCCTCGGCCTGGCAGCCAGGCCATAGAACTTTTGACTCGGGATCTCAGACAGGCATCAGACTCTCTTGTCTCTTTAGAAGCATCCGGTCAGATGTCTTTTCAGGTCTTGTTCTGAGCTGTATGGACAGCTATGCCCCGACAGGATCCATTATGGCGGACGAGGACTTGAAAGAACGCGAGTACAGGTAGTGGCTTCTGGCCGTAGGATTCTCGGGCATCCATCTTTGCAGTTCTTGGAATAAATCATTCGGTTAGCGTCTTCTTCCTCCAGGTTTCTCTGAGCCTCATCAGCTCACCCTCGGTCTCTCCTCGGTCATCTCCTTTTGCATTCTCTCAGTCCTCGCAGCCATTTTCCTTGCCAGGAGATTTCTGTCCGTGTTGTGTCCCCGTTGTTTGTCATGTCCTGTCTGTCCTGTGTCACGGGTGTGCGCACACACATTTGTGCCGGAGCTGCTCTGCCCTGCCGCATAGCCTGGTGCAATAGGAGAAGTCCCGGGGACCTGGACTTTGTAATGTGGGGTGTAGTTGGACTCTAGGTGGGATTTGTAGATGGACACAGGATATCTGGAGCTCTTAAGAGCCAGACTGTTGCAGGATAACTTGTCCTAACTTTTTTTTCAGATTCAGATGGATTAAATGTGTGCCAGAGGGCCCCATCCCGGGTGAGTGGTTTCCCCCAACCAGGTGAGGCACCGTTTATCTCTGCAGCAGAAGTGTATGTGGTGACTCTGTTACAGCTCTGTTCTTTGTCTTTCTTTTTAGGAAGTAAATCTGGGTACCAGCAGTCAAGGTGAGCAGTGGAGAGAAGTAGTTGTTATTGCTCAGCTCTCAGTGTCTGGTGCAGCTCTAAGTTTCCATTCTCTTTTTTTGTGGTTTTGGCAATCCACTCGGAGTACGCCGAGCCCCCGTCACCAGCCGGCCGATGCACCGGGTTCCCTGCACGTGTGAGCCCTGTGGATGCGTTACAGGACCTGGTGATGAAGCCCAGAACTTTTCTATTTAAAGGTGCCATCCAGGTGGCCTTGGGCACCTGCCAAGGAGTTGGGGTGAGTCGGGGAAGTAGGGAGGAGTGATGGTCCCCTCAGGTTTCAGGCATGCCAAATCACCTCATCTCCTCTTAACCCAGGCACCCCCTGTGACGACGGCCTCGGTCTCCGAGCATGCCCGAAGCGTGCGGCCCGAGCAGCTGAGCGTTCTTAGGAGAAGGGTGAGTAGCAGACTTGTGGGGTTTTGGCCGATGGGCTGCCGAGATCGGGCACTGATGTTTGGTTTTCTTTAATACAGCTGTCTAAGAGACACCAGCCCGGTGCCAGCAGGAGCTTCCCGGCTGACGAGGTGGCCTTTCTTCGCACCTGAGACCGGCATCCCCAGATGTGCGAGAGATAAGTAGAGGGCCACGACCCACAGAGGGGATGAAAGCGGGGTGCTGGTTTGGGAATTACTGGGAGGGGTTTTTGTTTCCCCTTCGAAGGTGGCGGTGTCCCTGAAGCGGCCCCTTAGGCCCCATAAAAGCAAAGCCTGACTTTGGATCACAGTGCTGAGGTGCGCAGGGCAGAGCAGTCCCGGTGTGTATTGTGTCACTTGTCTTTTGTGTTTTATATGTTGTTTGCATATGTCATGTCTTTTACCTGAGCCCTTTGAGGGGCCTGTCAGAAACCCTGGCATCATTGTTAGCATCTGTGCTCTCTGCATTCCTCGGCCTGGCAGCCAGGCCATAGAACTTTTGACTCGGGATCTCAGACAGGCATCAGACTCTCTTGTCTCTTTAGAAGCATCCGGTCGGATGTCTTTTCAGGTCTTGTTCTGAGCTGTGTGGACAGCTCTGCCCAGCCAGGATCCATTATGGCGGACTAGGACTCGAAAGAACGTGAGGGCAGGTAGAGGCTTCTGGCCGTAGGATTCTCGGGCATCCATCTTTGCAGTTCTTGGAATAAATAATTCGGTTAGCATCTTCTTCCTCCAGGTTTCTCTGAGCCTCATCAGCTCACCATCGGTCTCACCTCGGTCATCTCCTGTTGCATTCTCTCAGTCCTCGCAGCCATTTTCCTTGCCAGGAGATTTCTGTCCGTGTCGTGTCCCCGTTGTCTGTCACGTCTTGTCTGTCCCGTGTCACGGGTGTGTGCACACATTTGTGCCGGAGCTGCTCTGCCCTGCCGCATAGCCCGGTGCAATAGGAGAAGTCCCGGGGACTTGAAGTTTGTAATGTGGGGTGTACTTGGAATCTAGATGCCATTGCTAGATTGACCTAAGGTGTTTGCAGCTTTTGAGTTATCCTGCAGGTGTTTGACATATGTTCTGACTTTCTTTCAGGTGCAGATGCATTGCACCCATGGCAGAGCCCCCATCCTGGGTGAGTGGGTTCCCACAAGCAGGTCAGTCACCATTTGTCTCTGCAGGGGAAGTGTTGAGGGTGACCCTGTTACAGCTCTGTTCTTTTTCTTTATTTTTAGGAAGTAAAGCTGGATCTCAGCAGTCAAGTTCAGGAGAGCAAGGTGATCAGGAGCATTTCTTGTTGCTGAGGTCTCAATTCCTGGGGCAAGTCTAAGTCTCCATTCTCTTTTGTGTGGTTTAGGCAATCCACTCGGAGCCTGTCAAGCCCCTGTCACCAGCCGGCCGACGCACCGGGTTCCCTGCATGTGTGAGCCCTGTGGATGCGTTACAGGATCTGGTGATGAAACCCTGAACTCTTCCATTTAAAGGTGCCATCCAGGTGACCTTGGGCACCTGCCAAGGAGTTGGGGTGAGTCGGGAAAGTAGGGAGGAGGAGCGAGGGTCCCCTCAGGTTTCAGCCATGCCAAATCACCTCATCTCCTCTTAACCCAGGCACGCCCCGGGACGACGGCCTCGGTCTCCGAGCGTGCCCGAAGCGTGCGGCCCAAGCAGCTGAGCGTTCTTAGGAGAAGGGTGAGTAGCAGACTTGTGGGGTTTTGGCCAAGGGGCTGCCAAGATCGGGCGCTGATGTTTGGTTTTCTTTAATACAGCTGTCTGAGAGACACCAGCCCGGTGCCAGCAGGAGCTTCCCGGCTGACGAGGTGGCCTTTCTTCGCACCTGAGACCGGCATCCCCAGATGTGCGAGAGATAAGTAGAGGGCCACGACCCACAGAGGGGATGAAAGCGGGGTGCTGGTTTGGGAATTACTGGGAGGGATTTTTGTTTCCCCTTCGGAGGTGGCGGTGTCCATGAAGCGGCCCCTTAGGCCCCATAAAAGCAAAGCCTGACTTTGGATCACAGTGCTGAGGTGCGCAGGGCAGAGCAGTCCCGGCGTGTATCGTGTCACTTGTCTTTTGTGTATTATGTGTTGTTTGCATATGTCATGTCTTTTCCCTGAGCCCTTTGAGGGGCCTGTCAGGAACCCTGGTATCTTGTTAGCATCTGTGATCTCTGCATTCCTCGGCCTGGCAGCCAGGCCATAGAACTTTTGACTCGGGATCTCAGACAGGCATCAGACTCTCTTGTCTCTTTAGAAGCATCCGGTCGGATGTCTTTTCAGGTCCTGTTCTGAGCTGTATGGACAGCTATGCCCAGCCAGGATCCGTTATGGCGGACGAGGACTCGAAAGAACGCGAGTACAGGTAGTGGCTTCTGGCCGTAGGATTCTCGGGCATCCATCTTTGCAGTTCTTGGAATAAATAATTCGGTTAGCGTCTTCTTCCTCCAGGTTTCTCTGAGCCTCATCAGCTCACCCTCGGTCTCTCCTCGGTCATCTCCTTTTGCATTCTCTCAGTCCTCGCAGCCATTTTCCTTGCCAGGAGATTTCTGTCCGTGTTGTGTCCCCGTTGTTTGTCATGTCCTGTCTGTCCTGTGTCACGGGTGTGCGCACACACATTTGTGCCGGAGCTGCTCTGCCCTGCCGCATAGCCTGGTGCAATAGGAGAAGTCCCGGGGACCTGGACTTTGTAATGTGGGGTGTAGTTGGACTCTAGGTGGGATTTGTAGATGGACACAGGATATCTGGAGCTCTTAAGAGCCAGACTGTTGCAGGATAACTTGTCCTAACTTTTTTTTCAGATTCAGATGGATTAAATGTGTGCCAGAGGGCCCCATCCCGGGTGAGTGGTTTCCCCCAACCAGGTGAGGCACCGTTTATCTCTGCAGCAGAAGTGTATGTGGTGACTCTGTTACAGCTCTGTTCTTTGTCTTTCTTTTTAGGAAGTAAATCTGGGTACCAGCAGTCAAGGTGAGCAGTGGAGAGAAGTAGTTGTTATTGCTCAGCTCTCAGTGTCTGGTGCAGCTCTAAGTTTCCATTCTCTTTTTCTGTGGTTTTGGCAATCCACTCGGAGTACGCCGAGCCCCCGTCACCAGCCGGCCGATGCACCGGGTTCCCTGCACGTGTGAGCCCTGTGGATGCATTACAGGACCTGGTGATGAAGCCCAGAACTTTTCTATTTAAAGGTGCCATCCAGGTGGCCTTGGGCACCTGCCAAGGAGTTGGGGTGAGTCGGGGAAGTAGGGAGGAGTGATGGTCCCCTCAGGTTTCAGCCATGCCAAATCACCTCATCTCCTCTTAACCCAGGCACCCCCTGTGACGACGGCCTCGGTCTCCGAGCGTGCCCGAAGCGTGCGGGCCGAGCAGCTGAGCGTTCTTAGGAGAAGGGTGAGTAGCAGACTTGTGGGGTTTTGGCCGAGGGGCTGCCGAGATCGGGCACTGATGTTTGGTTTTCTTTAATACAGCTGTCTAAGAGACACCAGCCTGGTGCCAGCAGGAGCTTCCTGGCTGACGAGGTGGCCTTTCTTCGCACCCGAGACCGGCATCCCCAGATGTGCGAGAGATAAGTAGAGGGCCACGACCCACAGAGGGGATGAAAGCGGGGTGCTGGTTTGGGAATTACTGGGAGGGGTTTTTGTTTCCCCTTCGGAGGTGGCGGTGTCCCTTAAGCGGCCCCTTAGGCCCCATAAAAGCAAAGCCTGACTTTGGATCACAGTGCTGAGGTGCGCAGGGCAGAGCAGTCCCGGTGTGTATTGTGTCACTTGTCTTTTGTGTTTTATGTGTTGTTTGCATATGGCATGTCTTTTACCTGAGCCCTTTGAGGGGCCTGTCAGAAACCCTGGCATCATTGTTAGCATCTGTGCTCTCTGCATTCCTCGGCCTGGCAGCCAGGCCATAGAACTTTTGACTCGGGATCTCAGACAGGCATCAGACTCTCTTGTCTCTTTAGAAGCATCTGGTCGGATGTCTTTTCAGGTCTTGTTCTGAGCTGTATGGACAGCTATGTCCCGCCAGGATCCATTATGGCGGACTTGGACTTGAAAGAACGTGAGTACAGGTAGAGGCTTCTGGCCGTAGGATTCTCGGGCATCCATCTTTGCAGTTCTTGGAATAAATCATTCGGTTAGCGTCTTCTTCCTCCAGGTTTCTCTGAGCCTCATCAGCTCACCATCGGTCTCCTCTCGGTCATCTCCTTTTGCATTCTCTCAGTCCCCGCAGCCATTTTCCTTGCCAGGAGATTTCTGTCCGTGTTGTGTCCCCGTTGTCTGTCACGTCCTGTTCTGTGTCACGGGTGTGCGCACACACATTTGTGCCGGAGCTGCTCTGCCCTGCCGCATAGCCCGGTGCAATAGGAGAAGTCCCGGGGCCTTGAAGTTTGTAATGTGGGGTGTAGTTGGACTCTAGGTGGGATTTGGAGATGGACACAGGATATCTGGAGCTCTTAAGTTATCCTGCAACAGTTTGACTCTTGTCCTAACTTTTTTTTCAGATTCAGATGGATTAAATGTGTGCCAGAGGGCCCCATCCCGGGTGAGTGGTTTCCCCTGAGCAGGTGAGGCACCATTTGTCTCTGCAGGGGAAGTGTATGTGGTGACTCTGTTACAGCCCTGTTCTTTGTCTTTCTTTTTAGGAAGTCAATCTGGGTACCAGCAGTCAAGGTGAGCAGTGGAGAGAAGTAGTTGTTATTGCTCAGCTCTCAGTGTCTGGTGCAGCTCTAAGTTTCCATTCTCTTTTTTTGTGGTTTAGGCAATCCACTCGGAGTACACCGAGCCCCCGTCACCAGCCGGCCGATGCACCGGGTTCCCTGCATGTGTGAGCCCTGTGGATGCGTTACAGGATCTGGTGATGAAGCCCAGAACTTTTCTATTTAAAGGTGCCATCCAGGTGGCCTTGGGCACCTGCCAAGGAGTTGGGGTGAGTCGGGGAAGTAGGGAGGAGGAGTGATGGTCCCCTCAGGTTTCAGCCATGCCAAATCACCTCATCTCCTCTTAACCCAGACACCCCCTGTGACGACGGCCTTGGTCTCCGAGCGTGCCCGAAGCGTGCAGCCCGAGCAGCTGAGCGTTCTTAGGAGAAGGGTGAGTAGCAGACTTGTGGGGTTTTGGCCGATGGGCTGCCGAGATCGGGCACTGATGTTTGGTTTTCTTTAATACAGCTGTCTGAGAGACACCAGCCCGGTGCCAGCAGGAGCTTCCCGTCTGACGAGGTGGCCTTTCTTCGCACCCGAGACCGGCATCCCCAGATGTGCGAGAGATAAGTAGAGGGCCACGACCCACAGAGGGGATGAAAGCAGGGTGCTGGTTTGGGAATTACTGGGAGGGGTTTTTGTTTCCCCTTCGGAGGTGGCGGTGTCCCTGAAGCGGCCCCTTAGGCCCCATAAAAGCAAAGCCTGACTTTGGATCACAGTGCTGAGGTGCGCAGGGCAGAGCAGTCCCGGTGTGTATTGTGTCACTTGTCTTTTGTGTTTTATGTGTTGTTTGCATATGGCATGTCTTTTACCTGAGCCCTTTGAGGGGCCTGTCAGAAACCCTGGCATCATTGTTAGCATCTGTGCTCTCTGCATTCCTCGGCCTGGCAGCCAGGCCATAGAACTTTTGACTCGGGATCTCAGACAGGCATCAGACTCTCTTGTCTCTTTAGAAGCATCCGGTCGGATGTCTTTTCAGGTCTTGTTCTGAGCTGTATGGACAGCTATGTCCCGCCAGGATCCATTATGGCGGACTTGGACTTGAAAGAACGTGAGTACAGGTAGAGGCTTCTGGCCGTAGGATTCTCGGGCATCCATCTTTGCAGTTCTTGGAATAAATCATTCGGTTAGCGTCTTCTTCCTCCAGGTTTCTCTGAGCCTCATCAGCTCACCATCGGTCTCCCCTCGGTCATCTCCTTTTGCATTCTCTCAGTCCTCGCAGCCATTTTCCTTGCCAGGAGATTTCTGTCCATGTTGTGTCCCCGTTGTTTGTCACGTCCTGTCCTGTGTCACGGGTGTGCGCACACACATTTGTGCCGGAGCTGCTCTGCCCTGCCGCATAGCCTGGTGCAATAGGAGAAGTCGTGCGGACTTGAAGTTTGTAATGTGGGGTGTGGTTGAACTCTAGGTGCGATGTGTCGATGGACACAAGATATCTGGAGCTCTTAAGTTATCCTGCAGCCCTTTGACTTTCGTCCTAACTTTCTTTCAGATGCAGATGGATAAAATCCAGGGCAGAGCCCCCCATCCCAGGTGAGGGGATTGCCCTGAGCAGGTCAGTCACTCTTTGTTTCTGCAGAGGGAGCATAAATGGTGGCTGTTACAGCAGTGTTCTTTGTCTCTCTTTTTAGGAAGTCAAGGCCGAGTGGGTGAGGTGAGCATTGAGTAGCGTACAGAAGCAGTTGTTATTGCTGATGTCTCAGTTTTTGTGCAGTTGTAAGCATCTCCTCTTGTTTTTGTTGTCTTTTAGCTGGTCCACTTGCCCTCTATCCTGGCCGAGCATATCCATGCCAGGTGTGTGCAGGCTTAAGGTATTGTTGTGGCATCCTTGTCAGATTTGGGAGGTTGTGTTTTCACAGTATCTCAGCAAATTTTCTGCTTTGTTTCTTTGCAGGTGCTGTCGCTGCCCTAGGCACGCCAAGGAACAGAGGAGGGCAGGTGAGTCGGAGTTTAGGCAGGCTGACCCATAGGTGAGCGTTACACAGCAGCATGCTAAGCGTGTACCTTTTCTTTTCGCCGGTATCTTCCGGGCACCCTCTGGAGTCAAATCAAGATTTGAGGTGAGCCGGGGCAGTGGTGCAGAGGAGTCCCGGGGATTACTGTTTTTGAGGGCAATAGTCAGGTTTTCTGTTTTGTCTTAGGTACCCTGAGGAGGCTCGTAGCCAAAGCTTGGAAACGGCAGCACCGAAGCACACACGGAGAGCATCTCGACGTCCACGTCCGACCGAGGATGGATTTTGTCCGCTCCTCTTCCAAAAGCTAAGTGTCGGGGCCAGTGGCTGGGAGAAGGGTAAAAACCTTTACTCTCACAGGAGGCAATCAGATGTCAGCTTAGGGGACAGGTCTGTAGGGGGGTGGGCTCTCTGGAAGTAAAGGGAGAGGGTTTCCCCTCAGCCTCGCCAGAGCCTTTGCCGGGCAGGGCAGTTCTGACCCATCTCCACATCTTCGCGTACTTTGTGTCGTCCGCCTTCCTCGACTCGACGTTGTCACGGATCTTTCCCCCGAGGAGCTCGCCTTCACGTCCGGAGCTACGGCCACGGTCACCCGGCAGTCGGCTTCTTTCTCTAGGCTCGCCGAGCCTCTCGAGCATCCTCTTAATTGCTGTGGCACTAACTTGTTTTAACGAGTTCCGTTTCATCATCACGTGCTCTCGTCATAGGGCTTCCTTTCCTTTGGCATCATCAGCCTCTGGCTCATCTTGCGTTAGGAATCTCGGGTCCCTACGGGGACAGTGCCAGGCAGTTGCCACTCGTCTCTGTGTTATGTCGTCTGTGTCTATGTTATGTCGTCTGTGTTATGTAGTCTGTGTCCATTGTCTTACGTGTCACAGGCCTTTGTCACGTCTCGATGCTTTATTGGCACTATTCCGTGCCACATTGCCCATATTCTAGTCACGTTCCTTTCCGGATATCCCTTATTCCGGCATCTTTACATTTTTACTCTTTGAGACAGGAATGTCTCAAAGGGACAAGATGTTCTCATCCGTCTTCCTTCTCACTACCGGCTTTGGTAGTGCCTTTTTTTCCACGCCATTCTCTTGGACTTCTGGAGGAAGCGTCTTACACCCTCCTCATGTGACTGCAGAAGTTCTATAGGTTCTATCTTCTCAAAGGGTATAGGGCTCAAGAATTAGTATCTTCCAGAGAGTTACCTCAAGTCCTGGCTTATACTGTATGTGCTTACATTGCTTGTACCTATGCTGGCTTATACTGTATGTACTTATATTGTGTGTACCTATGTTGGCTTATACTGTATGTACTTACACTCCATGTACACTTGTACTGTATGCGTCGGCTTATATCGCGTGTACTTACGTTGTACCACTTATGGTCGGAGCTGCCCTGCCCTGGCACATAGTCACAGTTAGGTAGAACAGTTATAAAAACTTGACTGTTCATCTGTCTTTTATGGGATTTTGGGTAGAAAATTTATTGGTCCAGAGCGGGGACAAGTCCTAGCTGTCAGCCACTCGTTGACCGCTTCCTGTCATCTCACAGGTCCCCGAGGCTACTGATTTCCCCAGAATCTACCATTTGACGTCGAGGAGCGGCAGCCAGAAGAAGCGTGGAAGCGCGTTCTTCAGCGTCTCGAGTAAGAGCCACAGGGAACGTTTAAATGGGAGGAGTGCGTGAGCATGTGTCTGTGTCTGTCTGTGTCTGCTCATCTCTGAGTGTGTGAGCGCATGCTGACTGGATTTAACCGTGTGACTTTTGCTTTTCAGGTTTTTCAACTCATTTGTAAATTTAGAGTAAAAAATCCCTAGCCTGGTTCCCCACCGCCACCCCCGGCTGGGTTTTTTTTCCCCGGTCCCGGTCGGTCTGCGAGGCGACGTTCATCGCCAAAGTTTGGGCGCGCACCGTCCAGGGACTGGGTATTTCGTCAGGCAGGAGGATTTTTTGGAGGCTCCTGGGAACCACGTTCCTGAGGACCAAGGATTGCTGGGGTGTAATTTAGCAGTTGTGAGGGGAGGGACGGTGAGTTTGTGTGTCATTTGAAGGGGGTGTTAATGGTAGATGAGTGCTGTTTTTTGTGTGCTTTTGTTGTTTTGGGTGTCCTGTAACAATAAATCCACATGTAATGAAAATAGAAAAAGGTTATAATCTTGTGTTAATGTGTGTGTTGTGTTGTATTGCTCTGTATTGCAGGGTGAGCACAGGGTGAACTCTCTCCTCCTTGCTGTGACACCTGGGCTGGCAGGGATGACACAGTGACCTCTGCCAGCCCATGCTGCCTGTGCCATCACCTGGCACTGACGTGTTTGATGAAAATCCTTTCGCTGGGATTTTTCTCCTGAGAAGCCTCAGAACAGAAATGGAACCAATAACAATCTGCTGGCTGTGGAGTGTGGGCTGGAGATGGTTTAGCAACAGGGGCATCTTGGGTTGGTCTCCTGTGCATTGTTTCTACTTGATGACCAATCATGGTCCAGCGGTGTCGGGGCTGTGATCAGTCCCAGGTTTTTATTATTCATTCCTTTCCAGCTTTCTGATGTCTCCTTGCTCTTTTAGTGTAGTTCTAATATCTCATTTTCTTTTAATATAATAGAGATCATAAAATAATATTTCAGCCTTCTGAAAGGGGGAGTCAAGATTCTCATCTCCTCCCTTGTCCTGGAGGACCCTCAAACACCACCACAATCAGCGGCCGAGCGGGTTTGTGCGAGCCCCTCAGGAACCCTCGGCCGGTCCTGAGTCGGCAGCCCCGGCACGGCCGAGAGCGGGGAGACACTCTCTGTGCCCCGAGGGTACTGAGGGCACCTGGGCTGGGGGGAGACACTCTCTGTGTGTGCCCCGAGGGTGCTGAGGGCACCTGGGCTGGTCGCCTTTGCAGCACAAGAGACACCAGAGACAGCGGTAGATGATAAAGGGCCGACTCTTAGCAGGGGTTAATGCAAGGTTTTATTAGGAGTCCCATAGGAGCTCCTGCACCTCAGGGGGCCTCCTGCCGAGAGCCCCGGGAGATGTGCCAAGGTTACATTTGAAGGGAGGTGGAAACCGACAGTAGGTAACATCCTACCAACCATTAAGTGACCCTAAGGGATGGATGCTGGGGGATAGACATATAGGACAGCGTATGGAGCAAGGCCTGGGGGGCTGACCCCTGGCCTCTGGCTAATCACTCGAGGACTTGGACCGAAACTTCTGGATGGAGGGGATGGGAGGCTGAGTGATTGACAGAGAGCCAGGGTGGGGGTTTGGGGATGATCTCATCCCGGGAGAGGGATAACACAGGTAAAGGGAGGGGGGTACAGTTTGGGATAAACCATTTGGGAAAAATATGAGGATACAAAACAAAATTACTTCAAAGTATTACAAAGTATAAAAATGCACTACAGCAGGTTTGGGCAGCACCAAATAAAATGTAATAAAATGCTTTAAAAATAGAAAAATTAAAAATAAAAATAAATAAAATAACAAAATTAATTAAAAATAAATAATAAAAAAAACCAAACTGTAAAGTGCTGTAAAGTGCCGTACAAGTTCCATAAAATGTAGTGCCGTAATGCAAGACCCTCAAACACCACCACAATCACCAGCTTAAATTGGTCTGGGCAGCACCAAATAAAATAAAATAAAAAGCTTTAAAAACAGAAAAATTAAAAATAAAAATTAACTTAAAAACAAAATTAAAAAAATAAATGCTTTAAAAATAGAAAAATTAGAAATAAAAAATAAAAATAAAATTAAAAAATAAAATGCTTTGAAAAGAGAAAAATTAAAAATAAAAATTAAATAAAAATAAAATTTAAAAAATGCTTTAAAAATAGAAAAATTAAAAATAACGATTAAATAAAAAATAAAATTAAATAAATAAATGCTTTAAAAATATAAAAATTAAAAATTTAATACAAACAAAATTAAAAAAATATAATAAATGCTTTAAAAATAGAAAAATTAAAAATAAAAATTAAATTAAAAATTAATAAAATTAAAGGGTTTAAAAATAGAAAAATTAAAAATAGAAAAAAACATTAAAAAATAAAGAAAAGGTTTCAAAATATAAAATTAAAAATAAAAAATAAATTAAAAATAAAATTTAACAATAAAGAAGCTTTGAAAATAGAAAAATTAAAAATAAAAATTAAATAAAAAATAAAATTAAAAAAATAAACGCTTTAAAAATAAAAAAATTAAGAATAAAAATAAATAAAAAATAAAATTTAAAAAATCAAAACCTTTGAAAATAGAAAATTTTAAAAATAAAAATTAAATAAAAAACGAAATTAAAAAATAAATGCTTTAAAAATAGAAAAAATAAATATAAAAATTAAAAAACCCCCAAAATTAAAAAATAAATGCTTTAAAAATACAAAAATTAAAAATAGAAAAATAAATTAAAAACGAAATTAAAAAAATAAATGCTTTAAAAATAGAAAACTTAAAAATAAAAAAATTAAAAATAAAATTAAAAAAATTAAAAGCTTTAAAAATAGAAAAATTAAAAATAAAAACAAATTTAAAAAATTTAAAAAAGGTTAAAAAATAGAAAAATTAAAAATTAAATAAAAAAATTTTAAAATCAAATAAATGCTTTTAAAATAGAAAAATTAAAAATAAACATTCAATAAAAAACAAAATTAAAAAATATAATAAATGTTTTAAAAATAAAAGAATTAAATATAAAAATTAAATAAAAAATTAATAAAATAAAGTGCTTTTAAAATAGAAAAATTAAAAATAAAAACAAATTTAAAAAATTTTAAAAAGGCTTTAAAAATAGAAAAATTAAAACTTAAATAAAAAAAATTAAAAATCAAATAAATGCTTTAAAAATAGAAAAATAAACATTCAATAAAAAACAAAATTAAAAAATATAATAAATCCTTTAAAATAAAAAAATGAATTATAAAAATTAAATAAAAATTAACAAAATAAAAATCTTTAAAAATAGAAAAATGAAAAATTAAAATAAAAAAAATTTAAACAATAGTTTAAAAAGAGAAAAATTAAAAAAAATTAAAAATAAATGTTTTAAAAATAAAAAAAATTAAATAAAAAAATTTAAAAAATAAAAAGGTTTAAAAATAAAAATAAATAAAAAATAAAAAAATACAAAGGCCTAAAAATAGAAAAATAAAAATTAAATAAAAAACAAAATTAAAAAAATAAATGCTTTAAAAAAAGAAAAATTAAATTTAAAAATAATATTTTAAAAAATTTTAAAAATAAAATAAAAAGCTTTAAAAATAGGAAAATAAAAAAAAATTAAAAAAATAAAATAAAAAGCTTTAAAAATAGAAAAATTTAAAAAACTCCAAAATTAATAAAATAAAATTAATTAAAAATATATGAAAAACAAAATAAAAACTCTAAAGTGCTGTAAAGTGCCGTAAAATTTCCATAAAACGTCGTAAAACTGCCGTAAAGCGCGACTGTCGCAAAAGGTGCCGTAAAGCGCGACCGTCGTAAAAGGTGCCGTAAAGCGCGACTGTCGTAAAAGGCGCCGTAAAGCGCGACTATCGCAAAAGTGTCGTAAAAGGTGCCGTAAAGCGCGACTGTCGTAAAAGGCGCCGTTAAGCGCGACTGTCGCAAAAGTGTCGTAAAACTGCCGTAAAGCGCGACTGTCGCAAAAGGTGCCGTAAAGCGCGACTGTCGTAAAAGGTGCCGTAAAGCGCGACTGTCGCAAAAGTGTCGTAAAAGGCGCCGTAAAGCGCGACTGTCGTAAAAGGCGCCGTAAAGCGCAACTGTCGTAAAAGGTGCCGTAAAGCGCGACTGTCGCAAAAGGCGCCGTAAAGCGCGACTGTCGTAAAAGGTGCCGTAAAGCGCGACTGTCGTAAAAGTGTCGTAAAAGGTGCCGTAAAGTGCGACTGTCGCAAAAGTGTCGTGAAAGGCGCCGTAAAGCGCGACTGTCGTAAAAGGAGCGTTTTTCGACAGTCGCGCTTTACGACACTACCTTTTATGGAACTTTTACGGTACTTTACAGTACTTTACGGATTTTATTTTGTTTTTAAATTATTTTTACTTAATTTTTTTTTAAATTTAAGTTTTATTTAATTTTTTAAAATTTTCCTATTTTTAAAACTTTTTTTAATCTTCTTTTTAGTTTTAATTTTTCTATTTTAAAGCATTTATTTTCTTTTTTAATTTTCCTTTTTATTTAATTTTTAGTTTAAATTTTTATATTTTTAAAGCATTTAAAAAATTTTTCTATTTTTATTTTTTTCTTAATTTTTAGTTTTGAGGGTTTTTTTTAAAGCTTTTTTTCTTATTATTTTTGATTTAAGTTTTATTTTTGATTTATCTATTTTTAAAGCTTTTTATTTTATTTTTTAATTTTTTTATTTTAATTTTTGTTTTATTTTTTTAAAGCATTTATTTTTTTTAATTTTATTTTTTAGTTTTTAGTTTTCATTTTTTATTCATAAACTATTTATTTTATTTTTTTAATTTTATTTTTTATTTCATATTTATTTTTGCTTTATCTATTTTTAAAGCATTTATTTTATTTTTTTAGTTATTATTTATTTTTAGATTTGATTTTTTTATTTTTAAAGCATTTCTTTTATTTTTTATTTTATATTTAATTTTTCTTTTTGATTTTTCTATTTTTAAAGCTTTTTATTTTATCTTTTAATTTTATTTTTTATTTCATTTTTTGTTTTAATTTTTTTATTTTTAAATCATTTATTTTTTTAATTTTATTTTTTATTTCATTTTAATTTTTTGCTTTTTTCTATTTTTAAAGCTTTTTAAAAAAAATTTATTATTTAATTAATTTTTAGTTTTGATTTTTTTATTTTTAAAGCTTTTTTAAATTTTTAGTTAATTTTAATTTTTGATCTTTCTATTTTTAAAGCTTTTAAAAATTTTTTTATTTAATTTTTTATTTCATTTTTAGTTTTAATTTTTTATTTTTAAACTATTTATTTTATTTTTTTAATTTTATATTTTCTTTCATTTTTATGTTTTGCTTTTTCTATTTTTAAAGCATTTATTTTATTTCATTTCTTTAATTTACTTTTTTATTTAATTTTTAGTTTTGATTTTTTTATTTTTAAAGCATTTTTTTTAAATTTAATTTTTATTTTTGATCTTTCTATTTTTAAAGCTTTTTAAATTTTTTTTTAATTTTTAGTTTTAATTTTTTTATTTTTAAACATTTGTTTTATTTTTAATTTTATTTTTTATTTCATTTTTATTTTTTGCTTTTTCTATTTTTAAAGCTTTTATTTTATTTTTTTAATTTTCCTTTTTATTTAATTTTTAGTCTTGATTTTTTAATTTTTAAACATTTTTTTATTTTTTATTTTTTATTTAATTTTTATTTTTGATCTTTCTATTTTTAAAGCTCTTTTTATTTTTTATTTAATTTTTAGTTTTAATTTTTTTTATTTTTAAACATTTATTTTATTTTTTAATTTTATTTTTTATTTATTTTTAGTTTTGATTCTTCTATTTTTAAAGCATTTCTTTTATTTTTTTAATTTCTTTTTTATTTCATTTTTAGTTTTAATTTTTCTGTTTTTAAAGCATTTCTTTTATTTTTTAAATTTTTTTTTAATTTTTAGTTTTAATTTTTCTGTTTTTAAAGCTTTTTATTTTTTAAATTTTCTATTTTTTTTATTTTCCCAGTTTTAAAGCATTTATTTTATTTTTTTATTTTATTTTTTATTTAATTTTTATTTGTAATTTTTCTATTTTTAAAGCTTTTTTTTAATTTTATTTGGTGCTGCCCAGACCAACTCAAGCTGGTGATTGTGGTGGTGTTTGAGGGTCTTGCAGTTACCCCGATTAATAGGTAGAGATGATGTTTGGAGGCCACAGTGTTACAGGTAGGGGTTAAACTGTTTTTTAGGGTCTTTCAGGTGATTTTTCAGGGATTTTTAGGGATATTTTAGGGGTTTTTTTTCAGGAGTTTTTTAGGAATTCTCTGGAAATGTTTAGGATACCTTTAGGGCTTTTTCAATAATTTTTAGGGTGTTTTAATGACTGTTTTACCCGGGCGCCCCAGCCACCCAAGGCACCCCATGCCAGCGCCGCGGCACTCCAGCCCAGGCTCCCGTCAGCGCCGCCCGTGGTCGCTTCCCCTCTCCTGCCGCCCCCGCTGCATGGCGGGCCGAGCCGTGCCTTCCCCACCGCACCCTCCCGCTTCAGAGCTGCTGGATGGCGTGGCTCCGCCGCCTCCTGCAACCACGGACGTCCCGGCGTTCCCTTCCACGGCCGCAGCCGCGGCCCCGTTCCCGTAGCTCCGCCGCCTCCCGCACGCCCCGTCCTGCCCGCCTCCATGATGACTGCCCGCACTGCGGTAGTGACAGAACCCACGCATGCGCAGTTGCTACAACCCCAGCACCAGCGATATCACTCCGCGCCGACTCATGGAACCACAGCGCTGCTTCCGGGATCAGCCGCACGCATGCGCAGTTCTATCTCCACGGCCCCGCCGCCAACCCCCACTGCGTTCACCACAGCTTTGGTACAGCCCGGTCCCGGTTCCGAGCCGCTGCGTGCCGCTGTCCGGCCACAGCCGGCATCCCTGTGCCCTTTCACGCCACTTCTGCCACCACTGTGTTTATACACGGCACCACAGCAGGCAAAAACTGCAGCGCCTTGCATGTATCCCTCCGCGCCTCACAGAAAGGTGGTTCACATGTCCTTTAATATCATATGTGCAAATATTTCCAGTCTGCATTCTGCCTTATCAGAAGGCTAATTAATTGCTTTATTATACTATATTACATTACATCTAAACCCAATCTGCCAAGTACTCAACCCCGCGCACAACTCATGACTGTCACCCAACAGTCCCGACACACGCACACACACTTGGCCCCGACAGGCCAAGGAAACAAAACACCATCACTTTGGGTAAACAACCTCCACGCTGCATTCTACTTCGGCACAAACACAGGCACAGTAAATGAGATAAGAATTGTTTTTCCTTCCTCTGAGGTTCAGAGAATGTGAATCCCAGAAATATTCTTGGGAAGACTTGTGCCTTGCTTTTCTCTGTGAAGAGAAATGCGGTGACAGGTGCACCCTTGCCTCCAGGGCAAAGAATCACGGAATGGTTTGGGTGGGAAGGGACCTTGAGGTTTATCTTTGATTTATCCAACACTTCAACAGGCAAGAGGGGGCTCATCTGCTTCAGAGCTGCTTGCTTTTCTCACACCTTTCACAAGCAAAGCCTGAAGCAAACCCTCCCAAGTTGCCCTATCGACCAGGGGACCCCTCAGCACTCGGCGACGCTGCCGGCAAAACCTCAAACTTTTACTCACACAGGGACGAGGCCGTGCACTCGGTTGTACTTTGAAGAATTGTTTTGGGGGGGGGGGTTGGGTGTTTTTGGGGGTTTTTTAGGACTATTGAGGGTATGAGAAGGACTTTTTAGGGCTAGGGTATTCTTAGGGTTTTTCAGGGAATTTTTAGGTTTTTTTAGGGTCTTTTCATGGCACAACACATGGAGGCTGAGGGGCAGCTTGAGGGGCACTGTGGGGGCTTGAGGGTGACAGAGGCTGGGGGCTGAGGGAGGAAGAGGGAGAGGGGACAGCGGGTGACACACAGAGATGCTGAGGGTGGCAGGGGCAGCTGTAGGGTGACACAGAGAAGCTGGGGGCTGAGGGGCAAAGGAGAGGGGTCAAGGGTGACGCACAGGAGCTGAGGGCTGGGGGGCAGAGGGACCGGTTGAGGGGTAAAGGGAGAGGGCTTGAGGGCTGGACAGTCCAGTGGAGATCAGGGGTACAGGGTACAGCTGTACCACCCCTCACCCCAGCCCTAACCTCAGCCTAAGCAGCCCCCCTAAAAACAGCCTTTTCCCCCAACAGCAGCACAACACAGCAACCCTAACAGCGGGGCCAGACAGCAACCCTCACACAGCAGCACAATGACAGAACCCTCAGAGGACAACGGACCCACTGCAAAAAGGTAGGAACGACATCTGTGGGCTAGACAGCAAGAGGTAGAGCTCGGAGACTGAGCATGTTTTTTTGAGTTTTTTTTCCAGGACTTTTACAGGTATTTAGGGGATTTTGGAAGGGACTTTTCTGGGACTACTTAGGGTATTGTTGGGGCTTTTTCAAAGCCATTTTATGAGTCTTTAGCATATTTGGAAGATTACGGTCAGGGTCAGAGGAAACACCCTCTGAAAAGGCAGAGTTTTAGGACTGCAGGGGAATGCTTGAGCAAGGGGCCAGCGGCGGCACAGCGGGTCGGGTCCCACGCTGCCAGTCCGAAGGTTGTAAGCTTTAGACCCAGCTAAGTTGTTGCGGTTAGGGTTAGATGCTCTCAGCTTTGGTCTGGGAGAACTTCCGCACAGAAAAACTCACCCCCCGCGTCTCCCGACGCCAGTTCGCAGGAGGTGCTCGGCACTGCCAGGGCAGCCCGAGTTCTCGGCGGGGGCAGCTTTGCTCCCGGAGAAATCCTGCGCCGGCCCTCTTCCCCGTAAAGCCAAACTCACCCCCGCTGCGCGTCGACGTCCGTTCGCAGGAGGCACGTGGCACTCCAAGGGCGGCAAGAGTTCTCGGCGTCGGCAGCCGCGGTCCGTGAGAAATCGTTCTCTGGGGTTTTGGAGGCCGAATCGCAGTTTCGGCCACGGGCACACAGAGAGGAAAGACCGTTAATTTCCTTAGAAAGGAAAGTCTGGCAGTCCATGGTTTAAGGGGCAGACGAAGGGCTGTGCAGGGGAAGGAACTCCTCACAGGACCTTTCTTCACCTCAAGCCCACTCCAAGGTCTAGCAGCCCCCCGTGTGCCCAGCTGCTTTCAGAGGGTTACCCAGGCACACCCGCACAGGGAGCTGCTAGTCCAGAGGGGCTAACAGGGGCATCCCAAGCGTCCCTCCAGGAACTACGGTCGGAGCATCCAGCACGGACTAGGGAGCAGCCGGATCCACCCGGGCACGGAGCAACACTTTGAGAAAATGCCAAGGGAAGAGCCCTTTTGCCAAGGGGCAGCATCTGAGCAGGCCAGGCAGCATGTGGGGTTCCAGGAGAGGGCTTTCAACGTTCCCCTTTTACTGTGCCAGTCCCTCCCAGAGCCCCCAGGCCCTCCACAGCACTCCCAGAAAGGAGAGGGGTTATTAGGAGAAAAAGGGTTTAGAAAAAAGGGAAAAAGCTTCCTTTTCCTTTATTTTTTGTGTTCAAACTGGGAGGGACTCTGCTTCCCCTGCAATTTTAGTGGTCTCAGTTGAAAGAATCCCTGCCTTTTCTGTGCTGTTCGGGGTATTAATTGACAGGGAGTCCTCATTTTTGATTATTTTCCTGTTTAAGTAGAAGGGGAAAACCTTGACAATGTTTCTTATGGGTTTGAATTAAGGGTAGCCAGCCCCTTTTTGTTGTCCTGAGGCCTAAATTGAGGGAGAAGCCCAGCTATACCCTCCATCTTAAGAGTTTGAACTGAGGGAAAAATCCCTCTTTTTTCATCACTGGAGAGATTTAAAGAGAGAGAAAAACCTCTGGATTCCACTGGAGAGGAAAACCCCTCTTTTCCCAGTACTTAAGGAGAATAAATTAAAGGGCAGAAGCTATTTATTTGCCATTGTATTAGTTTCAGTAGAGGTAGCTGCCCCATTTCCTCTGTTTAAGGAAGCTCTGCTTTTTTCAGCATTTTAAGGGTTTAAAACTACATTTCAGGGCTCTTCTTTCTGTGCCATAGGACCAAGTATCTCAGAGCAGGGTAAGCCGGGCACGCACTTAACCCTTACACTGCCTGGGAAGCTTTTATTTTTCTTATTTTTACTTATAAAGTAGTTAGGCCTAATTAGAGGTCCCAAGGAGACTTAGACAATTTTCTCCACCCAGCTTAGTCGCACGTGAAATACTACTTAGTAACCACTAAGGAATGATTAGGAAAGTTAACAGCAAATCACCCAATTTATCTAGTTATGCTGTCTAAACAGAAACTTTTATTTCTTACCAGTTTTGTACCCTTTTGCTCCAAATAGATGTTGCAAAAAAAAAAGCACTGATATTTTTCTGGAGAGTTTTCTTCTATAACAAGCCCTCTACTCCCCTTGAAATCAAATTAGAAACGCCAAACACCTGCAGTCGCTCTGAGGGTTGTTATACCCCGTGGGATTCGCCCCCTCCCTTTTCCTGGGTGCCATGGGAACGAGAGGCGGGCACCATCAGGGGTATATTAACCCCAGCCTTTGCCCAGGGCCTTCATTCCCCCTCTGGGAGGTGCTGGGATAAGAGCTCTCCTCTCATTTCAGGTAAGAGGCTCTTTCAGCTTACCTCAGCTTGTTTTCAGCAGGTGTTTCTGGGCATCTAAAGCAACAGAGGCTTTGAAGATACTGTGAAGAAAACAGCCTGGAATACAGCGAGTATTTAAGTTCACAATTTTGGGTTTTGTGTTTAGGGGTGGTAAAGTGCATTTGTAATTTCTGATTTTGTTCTGTTTTTTTTTTTTTTTAGGAGGAGTGCAGCTTCCAGAGGCTCCAGGTTGTGTCAGCTACAACACTTTTTTCAGCAGATTCATCGTGTCCCAAGAGGCATCTGCCCAGTGTCCAAGATGATGTTTGAGATTGAGGCTTCAGGTGAGTTGAGGATTGTGACTAGGAGAGGGAGGCTGAGCAGGTATCCGGTTAGGAGTTATTGTTGGGGGCATGGGTTTGAAGGCAGCAGGGTGAGAAAGGGTGTTTATTTGAGCCCCCCACCCCAGGTCTTTTAGAAGCCGAGCAGAGGCATTCACACGTCTTACAGCACACAAGGTCACCCACTGCACTCACAGGAATGCCATTTCACTTTGCCTTTCTCTAACCCAGGTGCCACTCATTATAACGGCCACAGCCTTGGAATCAGGATGAAGGTGGAGCCTGAAGGAGCCAGGCACACTCAGGAGAGGGCAAGTAGCTGACTCGCTGGGATTTGGCCCACATAACTCTGTACTCGTACATTGGTTTTGGTTTTCTTTATTGTAGCTGACCGAGAGGCTAACAGGCGATCACAGGGCCCTCTGAGGCAGGCTCATTTCAGGTGCAACGTGGATCCTCATCACCGATCATCCAAAAGATAAGTCGGGGCCACGGCCTGGAGATGGGACAATGGGAGAGTAGCGGGTTGGGAGTTCCTGGGACAGATTTAAAAAATAGCAGAGGGAAAAGCAATCTCCTCCAAGGGGCCTCTTAGGACAGCTGAAGGGAGAGGCTCTGATTTTGATGGCAGCTTTCAGGCGGGCAGCGCAGAACAGTTCCGGTCCACGTCGTGTTGTCCGGCGTACCGTGTTACCTAGTGAGTCTTTGGGGTCCCTTTTGCCTTTTCCCCTCGAGGCCCTCACCACAAGCCCGATGTGTCGTGTTTAACGTCCCCCTGTTTGTCACGTTCTGTGTCACGGGTATCCGCACGTATTTGTGCCGGAGCTGCTCTGCCCTGCCCTGCCGCATAGCCTGCTGCAAGAGGACAAGTCCCGGGGACTCGCGGTTTGTGGGGCGTTGCCAGACTCTAGATGATATTCCTAGATAGTGATGCCGATTTTTGCCCCAAAAGGCGAGAAATTACTGCTTAAGAGACTCAGTCAAATAAGCAGGAGGTATTTTATTACGACGTCGGAGAAATCCTAAAATGGGATTTCTAAATCCTTACAGCAAAAGCATACCTTTTTATACAGTTTTAGGTTTGGGATTACATCATATTCATGCATATACATATGGGGAGTGGTGTAGGCGGAGCGTGGGCGGGGACTTCTCTTTTGAGGATCTTCTCAGGGGTCGTTCCGGTCGGCCTTCATTAGCTTCGAGGAGTCTTCCTCTTTAAACTTTTGAACCTCTCCCCAAATTTGGTCAATTCCCGGTGTAGTTGGCTTAGTCTCCAGGCCTTGGCAAGGGTCTCAGGGTCAATTTGACATGTTGGCCCTAAACGTGCTTTACCCAGCAGTTGTTCTTGACTCTGAAATGCACTGAACTTATCACTGTCTGTCCTTATCTCTTCCCTGTCATTATGTTCCATACCTTACCCAATTTATTGCTCTATGTGATTTCCTAACATTGAATATTTCCCATAACTGCTTTATATTCTATGCTTTAACCCATCATCTCTTGAAAGTAACTGTTTTAGGGGCTTCATTTCCCTCCTTTTCTTATAACTTACGAATTCTTTCGTCAAGTTCTAATCCTTCGGGGCGTTGATACGCCCGCACCATCGCCCAAATCATTTGGATCTTACTCATCAAGGATTTCAGCCTCCACCACAAGCATAGGTTCATAAAAGTCAGTATAAGCATTGCTATAGTTAAAATTAGTATCGGGTATACCAGGTAATGAAAGACCTGTGTTGCTGTTGGGGAAAATCCTGTGAAAACGTCCCACCAGTGATGTTGGCCTACTTGTTCTACTTCAGTCAGGATGTTTTTTATTCTTTCTGAGTTGTGCTCTACCTGTAGGACCATGCGCTTAACTGTTTGGTTTACTTTTTGCACCAGTCTTCTTACTTTTGGATGCACGAGCATCGCCTTAAGAACCTCGACATCCATACCTATCTGTAATTTTGGCAACTCATGATACAGGTCGTAGTCTGCATTAATTAGCTGCTGGGTGGTTACAGGAGCGGTATAGTTAAAATCACAACCTATAATCTTGGTAAAATTACATACACAAAAGTTAGTATTGTTAGTTTCCTCTTGGCAACTATCTACAGTTACGTTACTGCAAGCTGTTCTGACGCAGGTGCATCCATTCCCTACATAATAAACCTGCGACCGTACTCTATTGTGTAGAAGCATTTCAAAAGTGCATACACTATTTTCAGCATCTAAGTATAAATCTTCTGTTTCTACTATAGCATTTTACATATGTATCCTAGTTGCCCCCTAGGAATACATGCTTCTGTACTAACAGACTGCCACTTATTTTTGGCGTCATCATAACTCGCCCAAACATTATGATCTACTGGCCTAACAAGGACATTCTGATGTATGGTCCCTAAGGTAAGGATAGGGAAAATCGCCCTTTCCTCTGCAGCACTGATGGTAAGAACATAGGCTTCAATGTGCTCATGCTGTGGTACATAAGTAAAGTTTACTAATTGCCACCAGGCTTGATGGTCCCTTTCAAATTGTGTAGTATGACTATCCTTCAGTATCGTTTCTCTTATTTCCTGGGACAGCGTTCTTGACGTTCTTTCTCTTATTATCCCTGCTGCCACTGACTGTACCCACTGTTGTGTTTGTGTGCATTGGATAGCAAGCGCAATTTCCTTGCTAATGTCTCCTGTATAGCCGGCAATTCTAGCAAAATCTTCAGCAGTGTGATTTGCTACCAGGGTTAGTAACCTAACTACCAGTGATTGTGTTTCTGCCAATGTAAGCATGGATAAACTCAGGGGCACTTTAAGTTTTCTTAAGTTGGTGGTGACAGTACTCAATTTGTTAACCAATACCTCTTAATCTATGGTATTCGGTATTTCAAATTCAGTGCCGACCCATCTACTTATATCCCTTTGCGCCCGCCTGTGATAAGACCTAGTAGCTAGCCATGCCTCTCATCCTTTAAGGCTTTGTTGTATGAACGGTTGACAGTCCTTTTGCAGATGGGTAATGTTAGTCTGAATATTCATCTGCACCTTTTTCAGAGAGTACGTGGGGTCTAGCAGCAGTTTCAGTTTATCTGACCTCCTTATTACCTGGGGCCCGATAAAGGTTAAGTTATGCACCTTTCTACATTCAATTGGTAGAGTAATTTCTTGGGGCAAGTCTAAATTTGGATATAAGGAGATCACGTCTTCCGGTGATGCCACTTCGTATCTGGTAACACGTCTGGGGAAACTAGTACCCTGTTCCAGCGTTTTCGACTCCCTTTCACATGCGAACGTCATCGACTGATCTAACCTAAATGCCATCTCACACTGTGCTTTCCCTTCCTCGGGACCGCTAGATGCTACGATCTTTCCCACAGGAAAGAGGAGAGGGTGAGGGTCAAAGGTTATATTTTGAGGATGTAGTTCCCCAAGTGAATCTTCTCTATAAATTACCGAGTTTCGGGGTTGTGATCCAGGTGGGTCTTCCCTGAAGTCACTCTACAGACATGAAATTGGGCCCTTTTGCTGGATCCAAACGGTGGGCTTGCCCATTTTCACTGGACTAAAGGTAATCAGATTATGTTCAAAAGTTGGCATCAAGGGTTGGATTGTTAATACCAGCCGCCTTGTTTTTCCTTCTACTGGGTCAAGTTCCCGGCACCCAATTTGGATTTGATCTCCCTTCTGTGCCACTAGGTATGTCCGCTTATCCCATTCCTCTTTTGGGTATGGCTGATTGTTACGTAAGGCATAAACCTCGAAATAGGGCCCCTTCATCCCTGACTCCGGGTGAATACACTGGTGTGCATTGGACCATGGGTCTATTGGGGCAGAGTTTCGAGGAAAAACTACATTCTGCCCGAATTGTATGGATGTTAGAAAAATAACTATCATAAGTATGGTTTCCCCCATTGATCTTCCTACCATTTGTATTTAATGTCAGTTTGTGCTGGATTCTCTCGTGATCCCGAGGGGTCAGCTGATTCAGAAGGCTCCACATCCAAGGCAGGTCTTATCCATTTAGCTGGGATCCAAAGAGAACTTGGCTGGCATTCATATGGAACCCCAAGGGTCTGATGATCAGGATAGTAGGGGTCTGGAGTGGAATCCGGGTCACGGTGTCTACTCCTCTTGTTTACTCCCCGGTGCTTTCTTGACCCGTGAGTAATGGATCCACGTAGGTCGCTCCTTGATTCGAACCGCGGTGAAGGTGGTCAGCAGTACTTGGAAAGGTCCCTCCCACTTTTCTTGTAGGGGTTTTCCTAAAAGATTTTTAACATACACCCAATCACCGGGATTAAAAGGATGCAACTTACAGTTAGGTTGTTTAGGTTGGTGATCAATCACCACCGCAGCATTCTTGTCAAATTGCTTCCCCACCATAATCACATAGTCATAAATATACTGATTACCTATTTGATCTACAGCGTCCCCATTTACAGTTTGCATAGCATAAGGTCTGCCGTACAGAATTTCGAACGGGCTTAGCCTTTTTTTCGATCTTGGCTTGACTCTCAGTCTAAGCAGAGCAATAGGCAAAGCTTGATACCAATGCAAATTAGTCTCCTGGCATATTTTGGCAATCTGCTGCTTAATAAGATGGTTCATCTTTTCCACCTGGCCGCTGGCCTGTGGGCGATAGGGCGTGTGTAATTGCCATTTGATTTGTAGTGCTTTGCTTATTGCCCTTACCACTTTTGCACAGAAATGTGTACCCCTATCCGAAGAAATGCTCTTCGGTACCCCAAACCGTGGAATGATTTTATTCAACAGTACTTTGGTCACTTCCCTTTCCTTATTTGTTCTGCAAGGGAATGCTTCAGGCCACCCAGAAAATGTATCAGTTAATACCAGCAAATATCGAAACCCTCCTTTTCTTGGGAGCTCAGAAAAATCAATTTGCCACACTTCACCTGGGAATTTACCTCGATTTATGGCCCCTGGATGTATCTTAGTTCCTGTATTCGGGTTGTTCTTCAAGCACCTCTCACACTGGGATGTGACATGTTTTACAGTGGTGAACAATTTTGGTCCTGCTATCCGAGCCTGCAAATACTGATATAGCGGGTCCAAACTCCAATGGGCTTTCTCGTGTTCTGCTTTCACAAACTGCCACATCGTATTCCCTGGTATTATTAACTGTCCCGTTTCCAATTGACCCCAACCATTCTCTAACATTTTACCTTTATTTCTCTGAATCCACCTGTGATCTGACTCCTGATATTCTGGCCGAAAATTTGTGTCTAACTTACCTGGTACTAGAGCTGCTACTTTTATTTCTTCAGTTCTTGCAGCAGCTAATTTAGCCTCTGCGTCTGCTTTTCTATTCCCTATCTCCGGGATAGTGTCCCCCTTTAAATGTCCCTTACAATGCATTATGGCCACCTGTGCTGGGAGCTGGACTGCTTCCAGCAGTCGCAGGACCTCTTTTGCGTGTTTGACTGTTTTTCCTTGAGCAGTTAACAGTCCCCTTTCTTTCCAGATGGCCCCATGAGCATGTACGACGGAAAAGGCATACTTAGAGTCTGTCCATATGTTGATCCGCATGTTCTCCGCCAATTCCAGGGCTCGAATCAGAGCTATCAGTTCTGCCTTCTGGGCTGAAGTCCCTGCGGGTAAAGGGTTCGACTCAATTACCTCTTCTGCGGTGGTAATTGCATAGCCGGCCATTCTCACTCCCTGCCTCACGAAGCTGCTTCCATCCGTGAACCAGTCGTCCGCATCTTCGAATGGTTCTTCTTTGAGGTCCGGGCGGCTGGAGTAGACGGCCTCAATTGTTTCCAGGCAGTCGTGCTCGATCGGCTCTGCTGGGGCTCTCCCTTCTAGGAATAAAGCTGGGTTCACAATGTTAGTGACCTGAATAGTCACGTCATCTGACTCAGCCAAAATGGCCTGGTATTTTAAAAATCTGGAAGGTGACAGCCAGTGGTTACTTTTCTGCTCCAACACAGCTGAGACGGTGTGAGACACCAGCACCGTTACCTTTTGGCCGAGCGTGAGTTTCCTGGCCTCTTCGATATTAATGATTACTGCGGCCACTGCTCTCAGGCAGCCAGGCCATCCCTTGCTTACTTCATCCAACTGTTTGGAGAAGTAGGCCACAGCTCTCTTACGTGGTCCTAACTGCTGTGCCAGGACTCCTAGGGCCATCCCCTGTCGCTTGTGGGAGAACAGCCAGAATGGTTTTGATACATCTGGGAGACCTAAAGCTGGTGCTCTCATTAGCTCCTGTTTCAGCTTTTTGAAGGCCCCCTCTGCTTCGGGAGTCCAAACTAGGACACTCTTGGTCTCTTTCAACAAATCATACAGCGGTTTAGCGAGCATCCCGTACTGGTAGATCCATAGCCGACACCAACCTGTCATCCCCAGGAAGGCACGCAGTTCTCTCACCGTCTCTGGTTTAGGCATCTGGCAGATGGCCTCTTTTCTGGCTGCTCCCAGGGATCGCTGTCCTCTGGAGACTTCGTATCCCAGGTACACCACTTCTTTTTGCACCAGCTGCGCTTTCTGTTGGGAGACTCGATATCCACTTAAACCCAGAAAGTTTAACAGGGAAATAGTCCATGCAATGCACTCTTCTTCTGTCACTGTTGCTATTAGGAGGTCGTCTACGTACTGTAGGAGAGTGCCATCTCCCAGCGGCCTTTCCCACTGTTCTAACTCTTTGGCTAACTGATTCCCGAAAATCGTGGGGGAGTTACACCATCCTTGGGGTAATACTGTCCACGTAAGTTGGGTCTTTCTTCCTCTATCCACAAATTCTCACTCAAAGGCAAAAATCTTTTGACTCTCAGGAGCTAAAGGAAGGCAGAAGAATGCGTCTTTCAAATCCAATACGGTGAACCATGTCAAACTATCTTTCAGTTTAGTTAAAAGCGTGTATGGGTTAGCAACTACCGGATGTAATGTCTTGGTTATCTTATTTACTGCTCTCAAGTCTTGGGACTAATCTATAAGTTCCATTAGGTTTCTTTACTGGCAGAATTGGGGTGTTAAAATCTGATTCACATTCTATCAATAATCCTAATTCTAAGAACTTTTTAATTATGGGCTCGATTCCCTTTCTATCTTCTAACTTCAGTGGGTATTGTTTCCTAACCACCGGCCTTGCTCCAGGTATAAGTTCAATAATGATAGGTGTTGCTTGTTTTGATTTCCCAGGTGTATCAGTAGCTCATACTAGTGGGTATACTTCACTTAGGATTCGCCTGATGTTATGATTCTCAGGCTTTGGTTCTACACAGCTGATTGTCAGGCTTAGAGCTGTGATCAGCTGTTCTTCACTTACTTGGAATTCCAATTTGTCTTTGTTAAACTTTATTATAGCTCTCAAATTTTCCAATAGATCTCTCTCCAATAAGGGCTTTGGCGAATTTGGTAAATACAGGAACTGATGAATTCTCATTTGTTTCCCAATTTTGTATTTGATGGGTTTCAAAAAGTAAGCTTTTTCTGGTTGGCCTGTTGCTCCCACAACTTGCACAAATTCATCACTTTTAGGTACCAATTCCTGATTTAGAACCGAAAAGGTTGCTCCCGTATCAATCAAAAAGTCCAATTCCTTTTCACCTTCTCCTAGCTCTATTTTAACCAGTGGGTCTGCTAGGGAACGGCCCACCGGTCCCCCTCAGTCGTTATCCTGTTGTGTGGCCGTAGTAGTGCCCAATAGTCTCTCCCTTAACTGGGGGCATTCCTGCTTCCAGTGTCCCATTTTCAGGCAGTACGCACACTGGTTTGGCCCCACTCTAGTTGGGTGGGGTTGGAGTCTCCCCCCCCTTCTTGCCGGATTGCCTCTACCTCTTCCCCTGGTTCCAGGTCCCGAGTAACTTGTATTCTGAGCTGCCACGGCTACAGCCACCACTCGAGCTATCTTCCTGTCCTCCTTTTTCTTCTCTTCAATTTCTCTATTATTATACACCTTCCATGCCTCATTTAGCAGTGTCTCCAGGTTTTTATTTGCTGGATGCTCAAGCTTTTGCAATTTCTTCCTGATGTCTGGATTACTTTGTCCCATCATTAATCCTAACAGGTGTTGTTTCCCTTCTTCCGTCGCTGGGTCTAGGGGTGTGTATTGTCTCATGGCTGCCCTAAGTCTATCCAAGAACTCTGATGGGGTCTCATCCTTTCCCTGCCTGATGTCATATAGCATTGACCAATTGATAGCCTTGGGGATCGCGTTACGCAAGCCCATTGCTATCAGTTTTCTATACTGCACTAACCGCTGATAGTGGTCTGCATTGCCCGGGTCCCATTCTGGTTTGCTGCTGGGAAAATTATCTTCTAGTCTCCCCGATAATAGTTGAGCATGTCGCTTTCCTGTTTCCAATACGAGTTCCCTTTCTGTATCTGTCAGCTCTGACAACATCACCTCTATATCCTCCCAATCAATATCCAAATTCTTTACCATTAATTCAAACCTCTTTGCTACTCCCTCCGGATTCCTTCTAAAATTCTTTGCCTCATCCCTCCAATTATTTAAATCATTGGTCGAGAACGGCACCTTTACTCTTGTCCTTTCCCCTACCATTGGCACAACTTGTCGGAGGGGAGCTATCGTGTGGTTCCCCCCCTCTCTTTGCTTTGCTTCCTCCCGTGCCACAGATCTGGTATAATACGAGTGGCTGATCCCTTCCCCGGGATCTTTTTCCTGTACCTCGGTGCCTTCTCGATTCTTTCTCTTTCTTCCGACCTTAACGGGCTAGCCTTCCCCCAACTCTTATCTAACTCCTGGTTTGGGGAGGGGCCCTGGATGGTATTCCCACAGGCTTATTTCACTCTCTTTTCCATTGTCCCTCCTTGTTAGCTTAAGACATCGCTGCCCAATGCTACATGCATCGCAGCAACGTTCTTTAGGTTTTGAGCCTTTCTTATCCTTTTCCAGGGCTAGTACCAGAGGGTCTTGAGGGGCTGCATTAATTCCACACTCCTTTTGCCACTCAGGTTTATTCCTCAGGGTGAAGAACATGTCTGCATACATCACCTCATCCCATTTATTGAGCCGGCGGAGGAAGAGCATTAGTTGTAAAATGGTATTATAATTAATTGTCCCCTCTGGTGGCCATTTCTCACCATCATCCAATTTATACAACGGCCACCACTGCGTGCAGTATTTAAGGAGTGTCTTTTTACTTATATTTCCTTCTGGAATCCCCCCTAAGTCCTTCCAATGCTTCAGAATACATCCTAAGGGGGTTTTCATATTTATATCTTTGCTCGGTTGACTCCCCATTGCTATTTTCTGGGTCGGTGTTTCTTATCTCACTAAGTAAATCTCCTTCCCACAAGCACTATATACCAGTTTATCTTAGCACCTCATTCATACAATATCCAAGCGCTTCGTCCTTTTCTGACCTGGCCTCTCGCGAGGGACAGGAACTGCAGAGCCGGACTCCCACTCGCTTCGCAGCCGGGCTGCGTCTCAGACACACTCTCTCATACACGGTGCCAATTCATTCAAACTGTCCTACCTTTCCGTTCTATCAGAATACACTGCTTTACCGTAAGATGTCGCCGGCAGACCGTAAGATACCGATATTGGTCGGCTCCAGGCTGTCACACACTCGCAAAACTGTAAATCAATAGTACGGTTTTGCCGATAATATCACAACAAATTTCAGACAACATAAAAACCACTTAACTCGTCCCTTTGCAAAAATCTTACAGTCAATACATCAAAGCATACAACAGGGTTAAACAAAGGTATAAAACGTATACACTCCTTCCAAGTTCCTCCAAGGGAGTGGAGAAAATTGGACCGAGTCCCGGAATTTAGTTCAGTTCAGATAAAAACAAAAACTGACCACTCTTTTTAACCCTTAAATCACAGTTTCAAACAAACCAACAAGATCAATACAAGAAGAACAAGTGCATCAGAGTCTTGCCTCTTTTTTTCTTACTCTCCTTATTATTTTTCTTTTTTTTTTTTTTTTTCCTCTTTTTTTTTTTTTTTTTTTTTCCTTTTTTTTTTTCTTTTTTTCTTCCAATTACCAAAAGGTACCCACCAAAGGCATCAATTACTGGTTAGCAAAGACACCAATTACCAAAAGGTACCCACCAAAGGCATCAATTACTGGTTAGCAAAGACACCAATTACCAAAAGGTACCCACCAAAGGCATCAATTACTGGTTAGCAAAGACACCAATTACCAAAAGGTACCCACCAAAGGCATC